>NC_059432.1:1362591-1422705 GCF_021028975.2 Sphaerodactylus townsendi | reverse complement strand
ACAGTGAAGGTACTTTGATTAGGCAGTGCCCAGTTCATTTTAAGACACTATACCCCGCCGCATCCTCAAACACCCCCCCGGAGCGCCCCCCGCCCCCCCCCCCCCCCCCCCCCCGCCCCCCCCGGACCCCCCCCCCCCCCCCCCCCCCCCCCCCCCCGCCCCCCCCCCCCCCCCCCCCCCCCCCACCCGCCCACCCCACCCCCCCCACCCCCGCCCGCCCCCCCTCCACCCCCCCCCCCCCCCACCCCCCCCCCCCCCCCCCCCCCCCCCCCCCCACCCCCCCCCCCCCCCCCCCCCCCCCCCCCCCACCCCCCCCCCCCCCCACCCCCCCCCCCCCCCACCCCCCCCCCCCCCCACCCCCCCCCCCCCCCACCCCCCCCCCCCCCCACCCCCCCCCCCCCCCACCCCCCCCCCCCCCCACCCCCCCCCCCCCCCACCCCCCCCCCCCCCCACCCCCCCCCCCCCCCACCCCCCCCCCCCCCCACCCCCCCCCCCCCCCACCCCCCCCCCCCCCCACCCCCCCCCCCCCCCACCCCCCCCCCCCCCCACCCCCCCCCCCCCCCACCCCCCCCCCCCCCCACCCCCCCCCCCCCCCACCCCCCCCCCCCCCCACCCCCCCCCCCCCCCACCCCCCCCCCCCCCCACCCCCCCCCCCCCCCACCCCCCCCCCCCCCCACCCCCCCCCCCCCCCACCCCCCCCCCCCCCCACCCCCCCCCCCCCCCACCCCCCCCCCCCCCCACCCCCCCCCCCCCCCACCCCCCCCCCCCCCCACCCCCCCCCCCCCCCACCCCCCCCCCCCCCCACCCCCCCCCCCCCCCACCCCCCCCCCCCCCCACCCCCCCCCCCCCCCACCCCCCCCCCCCCCCACCCCCCCCCCCCCCCACCCCCCCCCCCCCCCACCCCCCCCCCCCCCCACCCCCCCCCCCCCCCACCCCCCCCCCCCCCCACCCCCCCCCCCCCCCACCCCCCCCCCCCCCCACCCCCCCCCCCCCCCACCCCCCCCCCCCCCCACCCCCCCCCCCCCCCACCCCCCCCCCCCCCCACCCCCCCCCCCCCCCACCCCCCCCCCCCCCCACCCCCCCCCCCCCCCACCCCCCCCCCCCCCCACCCCCCCCCCCCCCCACCCCCCCCCCCCCCCACCCCCCCCCCCCCCCACCCCCCCCCCCCCCCACCCCCCCCCCCCCCCACCCCCCCCCCCCCCCACCCCCCCCCCCCCCCACCCCCCCCCCCCCCCACCCCCCCCCCCCCCCACCCCCCCCCCCCCCCACCCCCCCCCCCCCCCACCCCCCCCCCCCCCCACCCCCCCCCCCCCCCACCCCCCCCCCCCCCCACCCCCCCCCCCCCCCACCCCCCCCCCCCCCCACCCCCCCCCCCCCCCACCCCCCCCCCCCCCCACCCCCCCCCCCCCCCACCCCCCCCCCCCCCCACCCCCCCCCCCCCCCACCCCCCCCCCCCCCCACCCCCCCCCCCCCCCACCCCCCCCCCCCCCCACCCCCCCCCCCCCCCACCCCCCCCCCCCCCCACCCCCCCCCCCCCCCACCCCCCCCCCCCCCCACCCCCCCCCCCCCCCACCCCCCCCCCCCCCCACCCCCCCCCCCCCCCACCCCCCCCCCCCCCCACCCCCCCCCCCCCCCACCCCCCCCCCCCCCCACCCCCCCCCCCCCCCACCCCCCCCCCCCCCCACCCCCCCCCCCCCCCACCCCCCCCCCCCCCCACCCCCCCCCCCCCCCACCCCCCCCCCCCCCCACCCCCCCCCCCCCCCACCCCCCCCCCCCCCCACCCCCCCCCCCCCCCACCCCCCCCCCCCCCCACCCCCCCCCCCCCCCACCCCCCCCCCCCCCCACCCCCCCCCCCCCCCACCCCCCCCCCCCCCCACCCCCCCCCCCCCCCACCCCCCCCCCCCCCCACCCCCCCCCCCCCCCACCCCCCCCCCCCCCCACCCCCCCCCCCCCCCACCCCCCCCCCCCCCCACCCCCCCCCCCCCCCACCCCCCCCCCCCCCCACCCCCCCCCCCCCCCACCCCCCCCCCCCCCCACCCCCCCCCCCCCCCACCCCCCCCCCCCCCCACCCCCCCCCCCCCCCACCCCCCCCCCCCCCCACCCCCCCCCCCCCCCACCCCCCCCCCCCCCCACCCCCCCCCCCCCCCACCCCCCCCCCCCCCCACCCCCCCCCCCCCCCACCCCCCCCCCCCCCCACCCCCCCCCCCCCCCACCCCCCCCCCCCCCCACCCCCCCCCCCCCCCACCCCCCCCCCCCCCCACCCCCCCCCCCCCCCACCCCCCCCCCCCCCCACCCCCCCCCCCCCCCACCCCCCCCCCCCCCCACCCCCCCCCCCCCCCACCCCCCCCCCCCCCCACCCCCCCCCCCCCCCACCCCCCCCCCCCCCCACCCCCCCCCCCCCCCACCCCCCCCCCCCCCCACCCCCCCCCCCCCCCACCCCCCCCCCCCCCCACCCCCCCCCCCCCCCACCCCCCCCCCCCCCCACCCCCCCCCCCCCCCACCCCCCCCCCCCCCCACCCCCCCCCCCCCCCACCCCCCCCCCCCCCCACCCCCCCCCCCCCCCACCCCCCCCCCCCCCCACCCCCCCCCCCCCCCACCCCCCCCCCCCCCCACCCCCCCCCCCCCCCACCCCCCCCCCCCCCCACCCCCCCCCCCCCCCACCCCCCCCCCCCCCCACCCCCCCCCCCCCCCACCCCCCCCCCCCCCCACCCCCCCCCCCCCCCACCCCCCCCCCCCCCCACCCCCCCCCCCCCCCACCCCCCCCCCCCCCCACCCCCCCCCCCCCCCACCCCCCCCCCCCCCCACCCCCCCCCCCCCCCACCCCCCCCCCCCCCCACCCCCCCCCCCCCCCACCCCCCCCCCCCCCCACCCCCCCCCCCCCCCACCCCCCCCCCCCCCCACCCCCCCCCCCCCCCACCCCCCCCCCCCCCCACCCCCCCCCCCCCCCACCCCCCCCCCCCCCCACCCCCCCCCCCCCCCACCCCCCCCCCCCCCCACCCCCCCCCCCCCCCACCCCCCCCCCCCCCCACCCCCCCCCCCCCCCACCCCCCCCCCCCCCCACCCCCCCCCCCCCCCACCCCCCCCCCCCCCCACCCCCCCCCCCCCCCACCCCCCCCCCCCCCCACCCCCCCCCCCCCCCACCCCCCCCCCCCCCCACCCCCCCCCCCCCCCACCCCCCCCCCCCCCCACCCCCCCCCCCCCCCACCCCCCCCCCCCCCCACCCCCCCCCCCCCCCACCCCCCCCCCCCCCCACCCCCCCCCCCCCCCACCCCCCCCCCCCCCCACCCCCCCCCCCCCCCACCCCCCCCCCCCCCCACCCCCCCCCCCCCCCACCCCCCCCCCCCCCCACCCCCCCCCCCCCCCACCCCCCCCCCCCCCCACCCCCCCCCCCCCCCACCCCCCCCCCCCCCCACCCCCCCCCCCCCCCACCCCCCCCCCCCCCCACCCCCCCCCCCCCCCACCCCCCCCCCCCCCCACCCCCCCCCCCCCCCACCCCCCCCCCCCCCCACCCCCCCCCCCCCCCACCCCCCCCCCCCCCCACCCCCCCCCCCCCCCACCCCCCCCCCCCCCCACCCCCCCCCCCCCCCACCCCCCCCCCCCCCCACCCCCCCCCCCCCCCACCCCCCCCCCCCCCCACCCCCCCCCCCCCCCACCCCCCCCCCCCCCCACCCCCCCCCCCCCCCACCCCCCCCCCCCCCCACCCCCCCCCCCCCCCACCCCCCCCCCCCCCCACCCCCCCCCCCCCCCACCCCCCCCCCCCCCCACCCCCCCCCCCCCCCACCCCCCCCCCCCCCCACCCCCCCCCCCCCCCACCCCCCCCCCCCCCCACCCCCCCCCCCCCCCACCCCCCCCCCCCCCCACCCCCCCCCCCCCCCACCCCCCCCCCCCCCCACCCCCCCCCCCCCCCACCCCCCCCCCCCCCCACCCCCCCCCCCCCCCACCCCCCCCCCCCCCCACCCCCCCCCCCCCCCACCCCCCCCCCCCCCCACCCCCCCCCCCCCCCACCCCCCCCCCCCCCCACCCCCCCCCCCCCCCACCCCCCCCCCCCCCCACCCCCCCCCCCCCCCACCCCCCCCCCCCCCCACCCCCCCCCCCCCCCACCCCCCCCCCCCCCCACCCCCCCCCCCCCCCACCCCCCCCCCCCCCCACCCCCCCCCCCCCCCACCCCCCCCCCCCCCCACCCCCCCCCCCCCCCACCCCCCCCCCCCCCCACCCCCCCCCCCCCCCACCCCCCCCCCCCCCCACCCCCCCCCCCCCCCACCCCCCCCCCCCCCCACCCCCCCCCCCCCCCACCCCCCCCCCCCCCCACCCCCCCCCCCCCCCACCCCCCCCCCCCCCCACCCCCCCCCCCCCCCACCCCCCCCCCCCCCCACCCCCCCCCCCCCCCACCCCCCCCCCCCCCCACCCCCCCCCCCCCCCACCCCCCCCCCCCCCCACCCCCCCCCCCCCCCACCCCCCCCCCCCCCCACCCCCCCCCCCCCCCACCCCCCCCCCCCCCCACCCCCCCCCCCCCCCACCCCCCCCCCCCCCCACCCCCCCCCCCCCCCACCCCCCCCCCCCCCCACCCCCCCCCCCCCCCACCCCCCCCCCCCCCCACCCCCCCCCCCCCCCACCCCCCCCCCCCCCCACCCCCCCCCCCCCCCACCCCCCCCCCCCCCCACCCCCCCCCCCCCCCACCCCCCCCCCCCCCCACCCCCCCCCCCCCCCACCCCCCCCCCCCCCCACCCCCCCCCCCCCCCACCCCCCCCCCCCCCCACCCCCCCCCCCCCCCACCCCCCCCCCCCCCCACCCCCCCCCCCCCCCACCCCCCCCCCCCCCCACCCCCCCCCCCCCCCACCCCCCCCCCCCCCCACCCCCCCCCCCCCCCACCCCCCCCCCCCCCCACCCCCCCCCCCCCCCACCCCCCCCCCCCCCCACCCCCCCCCCCCCCCACCCCCCCCCCCCCCCACCCCCCCCCCCCCCCACCCCCCCCCCCCCCCACCCCCCCCCCCCCCCACCCCCCCCCCCCCCCACCCCCCCCCCCCCCCACCCCCCCCCCCCCCCACCCCCCCCCCCCCCCACCCCCCCCCCCCCCCACCCCCCCCCCCCCCCACCCCCCCCCCCCCCCACCCCCCCCCCCCCCCACCCCCCCCCCCCCCCACCCCCCCCCCCCCCCACCCCCCCCCCCCCCCACCCCCCCCCCCCCCCACCCCCCCCCCCCCCCACCCCCCCCCCCCCCCACCCCCCCCCCCCCCCACCCCCCCCCCCCCCCACCCCCCCCCCCCCCCACCCCCCCCCCCCCCCACCCCCCCCCCCCCCCACCCCCCCCCCCCCCCACCCCCCCCCCCCCCCACCCCCCCCCCCCCCCACCCCCCCCCCCCCCCACCCCCCCCCCCCCCCACCCCCCCCCCCCCCCACCCCCCCCCCCCCCCACCCCCCCCCCCCCCCACCCCCCCCCCCCCCCACCCCCCCCCCCCCCCACCCCCCCCCCCCCCCACCCCCCCCCCCCCCCACCCCCCCCCCCCCCCACCCCCCCCCCCCCCCACCCCCCCCCCCCCCCACCCCCCCCCCCCCCCACCCCCCCCCCCCCCCACCCCCCCCCCCCCCCACCCCCCCCCCCCCCCACCCCCCCCCCCCCCCACCCCCCCCCCCCCCCACCCCCCCCCCCCCCCACCCCCCCCCCCCCCCACCCCCCCCCCCCCCCACCCCCCCCCCCCCCCACCCCCCCCCCCCCCCACCCCCCCCCCCCCCCACCCCCCCCCCCCCCCACCCCCCCCCCCCCCCACCCCCCCCCCCCCCCACCCCCCCCCCCCCCCACCCCCCCCCCCCCCCACCCCCCCCCCCCCCCACCCCCCCCCCCCCCCACCCCCCCCCCCCCCCACCCCCCCCCCCCCCCACCCCCCCCCCCCCCCACCCCCCCCCCCCCCCACCCCCCCCCCCCCCCACCCCCCCCCCCCCCCACCCCCCCCCCCCCCCACCCCCCCCCCCCCCCACCCCCCCCCCCCCCCACCCCCCCCCCCCCCCACCCCCCCCCCCCCCCACCCCCCCCCCCCCCCACCCCCCCCCCCCCCCACCCCCCCCCCCCCCCACCCCCCCCCCCCCCCACCCCCCCCCCCCCCCACCCCCCCCCCCCCCCACCCCCCCCCCCCCCCACCCCCCCCCCCCCCCACCCCCCCCCCCCCCCACCCCCCCCCCCCCCCACCCCCCCCCCCCCCCACCCCCCCCCCCCCCCACCCCCCCCCCCCCCCACCCCCCCCCCCCCCCACCCCCCCCCCCCCCCACCCCCCCCCCCCCCCACCCCCCCCCCCCCCCACCCCCCCCCCCCCCCACCCCCCCCCCCCCCCACCCCCCCCCCCCCCCACCCCCCCCCCCCCCCACCCCCCCCCCCCCCCACCCCCCCCCCCCCCCACCCCCCCCCCCCCCCACCCCCCCCCCCCCCCACCCCCCCCCCCCCCCACCCCCCCCCCCCCCCACCCCCCCCCCCCCCCACCCCCCCCCCCCCCCACCCCCCCCCCCCCCCACCCCCCCCCCCCCCCACCCCCCCCCCCCCCCACCCCCCCCCCCCCCCACCCCCCCCCCCCCCCACCCCCCCCCCCCCCCACCCCCCCCCCCCCCCACCCCCCCCCCCCCCCACCCCCCCCCCCCCCCACCCCCCCCCCCCCCCACCCCCCCCCCCCCCCACCCCCCCCCCCCCCCACCCCCCCCCCCCCCCACCCCCCCCCCCCCCCACCCCCCCCCCCCCCCACCCCCCCCCCCCCCCACCCCCCCCCCCCCCCACCCCCCCCCCCCCCCACCCCCCCCCCCCCCCACCCCCCCCCCCCCCCACCCCCCCCCCCCCCCACCCCCCCCCCCCCCCACCCCCCCCCCCCCCCACCCCCCCCCCCCCCCACCCCCCCCCCCCCCCACCCCCCCCCCCCCCCACCCCCCCCCCCCCCCACCCCCCCCCCCCCCCACCCCCCCCCCCCCCCACCCCCCCCCCCCCCCACCCCCCCCCCCCCCCACCCCCCCCCCCCCCCACCCCCCCCCCCCCCCACCCCCCCCCCCCCCCACCCCCCCCCCCCCCCACCCCCCCCCCCCCCCACCCCCCCCCCCCCCCACCCCCCCCCCCCCCCACCCCCCCCCCCCCCCACCCCCCCCCCCCCCCACCCCCCCCCCCCCCCACCCCCCCCCCCCCCCACCCCCCCCCCCCCCCACCCCCCCCCCCCCCCACCCCCCCCCCCCCCCACCCCCCCCCCCCCCCACCCCCCCCCCCCCCCACCCCCCCCCCCCCCCACCCCCCCCCCCCCCCACCCCCCCCCCCCCCCACCCCCCCCCCCCCCCACCCCCCCCCCCCCCCACCCCCCCCCCCCCCCACCCCCCCCCCCCCCCACCCCCCCCCCCCCCCACCCCCCCCCCCCCCCA
This sequence comes from Sphaerodactylus townsendi, assembly GCF_021028975.2. Classification (NCBI taxonomy): domain Eukaryota; kingdom Metazoa; phylum Chordata; class Lepidosauria; order Squamata; family Sphaerodactylidae; genus Sphaerodactylus; species Sphaerodactylus townsendi. The sequence continues at coordinate 1,415,325 of NC_059432.1, read as the reverse complement.
CCCCCCCCCCCCCCCACCCCCCCCCCCCCCCACCCCCCCCCCCCCCCACCCCCCCCCCCCCCCACCCCCCCCCCCCCCCACCCCCCCCCCCCCCCACCCCCCCCCCCCCCCACCCCCCCCCCCCCCCACCCCCCCCCCCCCCCACCCCCCCCCCCCCCCACCCCCCCCCCCCCCCACCCCCCCCCCCCCCCACCCCCCCCCCCCCCCACCCCCCCCCCCCCCCACCCCCCCCCCCCCCCACCCCCCCCCCCCCCCACCCCCCCCCCCCCCCACCCCCCCCCCCCCCCACCCCCCCCCCCCCCCACCCCCCCCCCCCCCCACCCCCCCCCCCCCCCACCCCCCCCCCCCCCCACCCCCCCCCCCCCCCACCCCCCCCCCCCCCCACCCCCCCCCCCCCCCACCCCCCCCCCCCCCCACCCCCCCCCCCCCCCACCCCCCCCCCCCCCCACCCCCCCCCCCCCCCACCCCCCCCCCCCCCCACCCCCCCCCCCCCCCACCCCCCCCCCCCCCCACCCCCCCCCCCCCCCACCCCCCCCCCCCCCCACCCCCCCCCCCCCCCACCCCCCCCCCCCCCCACCCCCCCCCCCCCCCACCCCCCCCCCCCCCCACCCCCCCCCCCCCCCACCCCCCCCCCCCCCCACCCCCCCCCCCCCCCACCCCCCCCCCCCCCCACCCCCCCCCCCCCCCACCCCCCCCCCCCCCCACCCCCCCCCCCCCCCACCCCCCCCCCCCCCCACCCCCCCCCCCCCCCACCCCCCCCCCCCCCCACCCCCCCCCCCCCCCACCCCCCCCCCCCCCCACCCCCCCCCCCCCCCACCCCCCCCCCCCCCCACCCCCCCCCCCCCCCACCCCCCCCCCCCCCCACCCCCCCCCCCCCCCACCCCCCCCCCCCCCCACCCCCCCCCCCCCCCACCCCCCCCCCCCCCCACCCCCCCCCCCCCCCACCCCCCCCCCCCCCCACCCCCCCCCCCCCCCACCCCCCCCCCCCCCCACCCCCCCCCCCCCCCACCCCCCCCCCCCCCCACCCCCCCCCCCCCCCACCCCCCCCCCCCCCCACCCCCCCCCCCCCCCACCCCCCCCCCCCCCCACCCCCCCCCCCCCCCACCCCCCCCCCCCCCCACCCCCCCCCCCCCCCACCCCCCCCCCCCCCCACCCCCCCCCCCCCCCACCCCCCCCCCCCCCCACCCCCCCCCCCCCCCACCCCCCCCCCCCCCCACCCCCCCCCCCCCCCACCCCCCCCCCCCCCCACCCCCCCCCCCCCCCACCCCCCCCCCCCCCCACCCCCCCCCCCCCCCACCCCCCCCCCCCCCCACCCCCCCCCCCCCCCACCCCCCCCCCCCCCCACCCCCCCCCCCCCCCACCCCCCCCCCCCCCCACCCCCCCCCCCCCCCACCCCCCCCCCCCCCCACCCCCCCCCCCCCCCACCCCCCCCCCCCCCCACCCCCCCCCCCCCCCACCCCCCCCCCCCCCCACCCCCCCCCCCCCCCACCCCCCCCCCCCCCCACCCCCCCCCCCCCCCACCCCCCCCCCCCCCCACCCCCCCCCCCCCCCACCCCCCCCCCCCCCCACCCCCCCCCCCCCCCACCCCCCCCCCCCCCCACCCCCCCCCCCCCCCACCCCCCCCCCCCCCCACCCCCCCCCCCCCCCACCCCCCCCCCCCCCCACCCCCCCCCCCCCCCACCCCCCCCCCCCCCCACCCCCCCCCCCCCCCACCCCCCCCCCCCCCCACCCCCCCCCCCCCCCACCCCCCCCCCCCCCCACCCCCCCCCCCCCCCACCCCCCCCCCCCCCCACCCCCCCCCCCCCCCACCCCCCCCCCCCCCCACCCCCCCCCCCCCCCACCCCCCCCCCCCCCCACCCCCCCCCCCCCCCACCCCCCCCCCCCCCCACCCCCCCCCCCCCCCACCCCCCCCCCCCCCCACCCCCCCCCCCCCCCACCCCCCCCCCCCCCCACCCCCCCCCCCCCCCACCCCCCCCCCCCCCCACCCCCCCCCCCCCCCACCCCCCCCCCCCCCCACCCCCCCCCCCCCCCACCCCCCCCCCCCCCCACCCCCCCCCCCCCCCACCCCCCCCCCCCCCCACCCCCCCCCCCCCCCACCCCCCCCCCCCCCCACCCCCCCCCCCCCCCACCCCCCCCCCCCCCCACCCCCCCCCCCCCCCACCCCCCCCCCCCCCCACCCCCCCCCCCCCCCACCCCCCCCCCCCCCCACCCCCCCCCCCCCCCACCCCCCCCCCCCCCCACCCCCCCCCCCCCCCACCCCCCCCCCCCCCCACCCCCCCCCCCCCCCACCCCCCCCCCCCCCCACCCCCCCCCCCCCCCACCCCCCCCCCCCCCCACCCCCCCCCCCCCCCACCCCCCCCCCCCCCCACCCCCCCCCCCCCCCACCCCCCCCCCCCCCCACCCCCCCCCCCCCCCACCCCCCCCCCCCCCCACCCCCCCCCCCCCCCACCCCCCCCCCCCCCCACCCCCCCCCCCCCCCACCCCCCCCCCCCCCCACCCCCCCCCCCCCCCACCCCCCCCCCCCCCCACCCCCCCCCCCCCCCACCCCCCCCCCCCCCCACCCCCCCCCCCCCCCACCCCCCCCCCCCCCCACCCCCCCCCCCCCCCACCCCCCCCCCCCCCCACCCCCCCCCCCCCCCACCCCCCCCCCCCCCCACCCCCCCCCCCCCCCACCCCCCCCCCCCCCCACCCCCCCCCCCCCCCACCCCCCCCCCCCCCCACCCCCCCCCCCCCCCACCCCCCCCCCCCCCCACCCCCCCCCCCCCCCACCCCCCCCCCCCCCCACCCCCCCCCCCCCCCACCCCCCCCCCCCCCCACCCCCCCCCCCCCCCACCCCCCCCCCCCCCCACCCCCCCCCCCCCCCACCCCCCCCCCCCCCCACCCCCCCCCCCCCCCACCCCCCCCCCCCCCCACCCCCCCCCCCCCCCACCCCCCCCCCCCCCCACCCCCCCCCCCCCCCACCCCCCCCCCCCCCCACCCCCCCCCCCCCCCACCCCCCCCCCCCCCCACCCCCCCCCCCCCCCACCCCCCCCCCCCCCCACCCCCCCCCCCCCCCACCCCCCCCCCCCCCCACCCCCCCCCCCCCCCACCCCCCCCCCCCCCCACCCCCCCCCCCCCCCACCCCCCCCCCCCCCCACCCCCCCCCCCCCCCACCCCCCCCCCCCCCCACCCCCCCCCCCCCCCACCCCCCCCCCCCCCCACCCCCCCCCCCCCCCACCCCCCCCCCCCCCCACCCCCCCCCCCCCCCACCCCCCCCCCCCCCCACCCCCCCCCCCCCCCACCCCCCCCCCCCCCCACCCCCCCCCCCCCCCACCCCCCCCCCCCCCCACCCCCCCCCCCCCCCACCCCCCCCCCCCCCCACCCCCCCCCCCCCCCACCCCCCCCCCCCCCCACCCCCCCCCCCCCCCACCCCCCCCCCCCCCCACCCCCCCCCCCCCCCACCCCCCCCCCCCCCCACCCCCCCCCCCCCCCACCCCCCCCCCCCCCCACCCCCCCCCCCCCCCACCCCCCCCCCCCCCCACCCCCCCCCCCCCCCACCCCCCCCCCCCCCCACCCCCCCCCCCCCCCACCCCCCCCCCCCCCCACCCCCCCCCCCCCCCACCCCCCCCCCCCCCCACCCCCCCCCCCCCCCACCCCCCCCCCCCCCCACCCCCCCCCCCCCCCACCCCCCCCCCCCCCCACCCCCCCCCCCCCCCACCCCCCCCCCCCCCCACCCCCCCCCCCCCCCACCCCCCCCCCCCCCCACCCCCCCCCCCCCCCACCCCCCCCCCCCCCCACCCCCCCCCCCCCCCACCCCCCCCCCCCCCCACCCCCCCCCCCCCCCACCCCCCCCCCCCCCCACCCCCCCCCCCCCCCACCCCCCCCCCCCCCCACCCCCCCCCCCCCCCACCCCCCCCCCCCCCCACCCCCCCCCCCCCCCACCCCCCCCCCCCCCCACCCCCCCCCCCCCCCACCCCCCCCCCCCCCCACCCCCCCCCCCCCCCACCCCCCCCCCCCCCCACCCCCCCCCCCCCCCACCCCCCCCCCCCCCCACCCCCCCCCCCCCCCACCCCCCCCCCCCCCCACCCCCCCCCCCCCCCACCCCCCCCCCCCCCCACCCCCCCCCCCCCCCACCCCCCCCCCCCCCCACCCCCCCCCCCCCCCACCCCCCCCCCCCCCCACCCCCCCCCCCCCCCACCCCCCCCCCCCCCCACCCCCCCCCCCCCCCACCCCCCCCCCCCCCCACCCCCCCCCCCCCCCACCCCCCCCCCCCCCCACCCCCCCCCCCCCCCACCCCCCCCCCCCCCCACCCCCCCCCCCCCCCACCCCCCCCCCCCCCCACCCCCCCCCCCCCCCACCCCCCCCCCCCCCCACCCCCCCCCCCCCCCACCCCCCCCCCCCCCCACCCCCCCCCCCCCCCACCCCCCCCCCCCCCCACCCCCCCCCCCCCCCACCCCCCCCCCCCCCCACCCCCCCCCCCCCCCACCCCCCCCCCCCCCCACCCCCCCCCCCCCCCACCCCCCCCCCCCCCCACCCCCCCCCCCCCCCACCCCCCCCCCCCCCCACCCCCCCCCCCCCCCACCCCCCCCCCCCCCCACCCCCCCCCCCCCCCACCCCCCCCCCCCCCCACCCCCCCCCCCCCCCACCCCCCCCCCCCCCCACCCCCCCCCCCCCCCACCCCCCCCCCCCCCCACCCCCCCCCCCCCCCACCCCCCCCCCCCCCCACCCCCCCCCCCCCCCACCCCCCCCCCCCCCCACCCCCCCCCCCCCCCACCCCCCCCCCCCCCCACCCCCCCCCCCCCCCACCCCCCCCCCCCCCCACCCCCCCCCCCCCCCACCCCCCCCCCCCCCCACCCCCCCCCCCCCCCACCCCCCCCCCCCCCCACCCCCCCCCCCCCCCACCCCCCCCCCCCCCCACCCCCCCCCCCCCCCACCCCCCCCCCCCCCCACCCCCCCCCCCCCCCACCCCCCCCCCCCCCCACCCCCCCCCCCCCCCACCCCCCCCCCCCCCCACCCCCCCCCCCCCCCACCCCCCCCCCCCCCCACCCCCCCCCCCCCCCACCCCCCCCCCCCCCCACCCCCCCCCCCCCCCACCCCCCCCCCCCCCCACCCCCCCCCCCCCCCACCCCCCCCCCCCCCCACCCCCCCCCCCCCCCACCCCCCCCCCCCCCCACCCCCCCCCCCCCCCACCCCCCCCCCCCCCCACCCCCCCCCCCCCCCACCCCCCCCCCCCCCCACCCCCCCCCCCCCCCACCCCCCCCCCCCCCCACCCCCCCCCCCCCCCACCCCCCCCCCCCCCCACCCCCCCCCCCCCCCACCCCCCCCCCCCCCCACCCCCCCCCCCCCCCACCCCCCCCCCCCCCCACCCCCCCCCCCCCCCACCCCCCCCCCCCCCCACCCCCCCCCCCCCCCACCCCCCCCCCCCCCCACCCCCCCCCCCCCCCACCCCCCCCCCCCCCCACCCCCCCCCCCCCCCACCCCCCCCCCCCCCCACCCCCCCCCCCCCCCACCCCCCCCCCCCCCCACCCCCCCCCCCCCCCACCCCCCCCCCCCCCCACCCCCCCCCCCCCCCACCCCCCCCCCCCCCCACCCCCCCCCCCCCCCACCCCCCCCCCCCCCCACCCCCCCCCCCCCCCACCCCCCCCCCCCCCCACCCCCCCCCCCCCCCACCCCCCCCCCCCCCCACCCCCCCCCCCCCCCACCCCCCCCCCCCCCCACCCCCCCCCCCCCCCACCCCCCCCCCCCCCCACCCCCCCCCCCCCCCACCCCCCCCCCCCCCCACCCCCCCCCCCCCCCACCCCCCCCCCCCCCCACCCCCCCCCCCCCCCACCCCCCCCCCCCCCCACCCCCCCCCCCCCCCACCCCCCCCCCCCCCCACCCCCCCCCCCCCCCACCCCCCCCCCCCCCCACCCCCCCCCCCCCCCACCCCCCCCCCCCCCCACCCCCCCCCCCCCCCACCCCCCCCCCCCCCCACCCCCCCCCCCCCCCACCCCCCCCCCCCCCCACCCCCCCCCCCCCCCACCCCCCCCCCCCCCCACCCCCCCCCCCCCCCACCCCCCCCCCCCCCCACCCCCCCCCCCCCCCACCCCCCCCCCCCCCCACCCCCCCCCCCCCCCACCCCCCCCCCCCCCCACCCCCCCCCCCCCCCACCCCCCCCCCCCCCCACCCCCCCCCCCCCCCACCCCCCCCCCCCCCCACCCCCCCCCCCCCCCACCCCCCCCCCCCCCCACCCCCCCCCCCCCCCACCCCCCCCCCCCCCCACCCCCCCCCCCCCCCACCCCCCCCCCCCCCCACCCCCCCCCCCCCCCACCCCCCCCCCCCCCCACCCCCCCCCCCCCCCACCCCCCCCCCCCCCCACCCCCCCCCCCCCCCACCCCCCCCCCCCCCCACCCCCCCCCCCCCCCACCCCCCCCCCCCCCCACCCCCCCCCCCCCCCACCCCCCCCCCCCCCCACCCCCCCCCCCCCCCACCCCCCCCCCCCCCCACCCCCCCCCCCCCCCACCCCCCCCCCCCCCCACCCCCCCCCCCCCCCACCCCCCCCCCCCCCCACCCCCCCCCCCCCCCACCCCCCCCCCCCCCCACCCCCCCCCCCCCCCACCCCCCCCCCCCCCCACCCCCCCCCCCCCCCACCCCCCCCCCCCCCCACCCCCCCCCCCCCCCACCCCCCCCCCCCCCCACCCCCCCCCCCCCCCACCCCCCCCCCCCCCCACCCCCCCCCCCCCCCACCCCCCCCCCCCCCCACCCCCCCCCCCCCCCACCCCCCCCCCCCCCCACCCCCCCCCCCCCCCACCCCCCCCCCCCCCCACCCCCCCCCCCCCCCACCCCCCCCCCCCCCCACCCCCCCCCCCCCCCACCCCCCCCCCCCCCCACCCCCCCCCCCCCCCACCCCCCCCCCCCCCCACCCCCCCCCCCCCCCACCCCCCCCCCCCCCCACCCCCCCCCCCCCCCACCCCCCCCCCCCCCCACCCCCCCCCCCCCCCACCCCCCCCCCCCCCCACCCCCCCCCCCCCCCACCCCCCCCCCCCCCCACCCCCCCCCCCCCCCACCCCCCCCCCCCCCCACCCCCCCCCCCCCCCACCCCCCCCCCCCCCCACCCCCCCCCCCCCCCACCCCCCCCCCCCCCCACCCCCCCCCCCCCCCACCCCCCCCCCCCCCCACCCCCCCCCCCCCCCACCCCCCCCCCCCCCCACCCCCCCCCCCCCCCACCCCCCCCCCCCCCCACCCCCCCCCCCCCCCACCCCCCCCCCCCCCCACCCCCCCCCCCCCCCACCCCCCCCCCCCCCCACCCCCCCCCCCCCCCACCCCCCCCCCCCCCCACCCCCCCCCCCCCCCACCCCCCCCCCCCCCCACCCCCCCCCCCCCCCACCCCCCCCCCCCCCCACCCCCCCCCCCCCCCACCCCCCCCCCCCCCCACCCCCCCCCCCCCCCACCCCCCCCCCCCCCCACCCCCCCCCCCCCCCACCCCCCCCCCCCCCCACCCCCCCCCCCCCCCACCCCCCCCCCCCCCCACCCCCCCCCCCCCCCACCCCCCCCCCCCCCCACCCCCCCCCCCCCCCACCCCCCCCCCCCCCCACCCCCCCCCCCCCCCACCCCCCCCCCCCCCCACCCCCCCCCCCCCCCACCCCCCCCCCCCCCCACCCCCCCCCCCCCCCACCCCCCCCCCCCCCCACCCCCCCCCCCCCCCACCCCCCCCCCCCCCCACCCCCCCCCCCCCCCACCCCCCCCCCCCCCCACCCCCCCCCCCCCCCACCCCCCCCCCCCCCCACCCCCCCCCCCCCCCACCCCCCCCCCCCCCCACCCCCCCCCCCCCCCACCCCCCCCCCCCCCCACCCCCCCCCCCCCCCACCCCCCCCCCCCCCCACCCCCCCCCCCCCCCACCCCCCCCCCCCCCCACCCCCCCCCCCCCCCACCCCCCCCCCCCCCCACCCCCCCCCCCCCCCACCCCCCCCCCCCCCCACCCCCCCCCCCCCCCACCCCCCCCCCCCCCCACCCCCCCCCCCCCCCACCCCCCCCCCCCCCCACCCCCCCCCCCCCCCACCCCCCCCCCCCCCCACCCCCCCCCCCCCCCACCCCCCCCCCCCCCCACCCCCCCCCCCCCCCACCCCCCCCCCCCCCCACCCCCCCCCCCCCCCACCCCCCCCCCCCCCCACCCCCCCCCCCCCCCACCCCCCCCCCCCCCCACCCCCCCCCCCCCCCACCCCCCCCCCCCCCCACCCCCCCCCCCCCCCACCCCCCCCCCCCCCCACCCCCCCCCCCCCCCACCCCCCCCCCCCCCCACCCCCCCCCCCCCCCACCCCCCCCCCCCCCCACCCCCCCCCCCCCCCACCCCCCCCCCCCCCCACCCCCCCCCCCCCCCACCCCCCCCCCCCCCCACCCCCCCCCCCCCCCACCCCCCCCCCCCCCCACCCCCCCCCCCCCCCACCCCCCCCCCCCCCCACCCCCCCCCCCCCCCACCCCCCCCCCCCCCCACCCCCCCCCCCCCCCACCCCCCCCCCCCCCCACCCCCCCCCCCCCCCACCCCCCCCCCCCCCCACCCCCCCCCCCCCCCACCCCCCCCCCCCCCCACCCCCCCCCCCCCCCACCCCCCCCCCCCCCCACCCCCCCCCCCCCCCACCCCCCCCCCCCCCCACCCCCCCCCCCCCCCACCCCCCCCCCCCCCCACCCCCCCCCCCCCCCACCCCCCCCCCCCCCCACCCCCCCCCCCCCCCACCCCCCCCCCCCCCCACCCCCCCCCCCCCCCACCCCCCCCCCCCCCCACCCCCCCCCCCCCCCACCCCCCCCCCCCCCCACCCCCCCCCCCCCCCACCCCCCCCCCCCCCCACCCCCCCCCCCCCCCACCCCCCCCCCCCCCCACCCCCCCCCCCCCCCACCCCCCCCCCCCCCCACCCCCCCCCCCCCCCACCCCCCCCCCCCCCCACCCCCCCCCCCCCCCACCCCCCCCCCCCCCCACCCCCCCCCCCCCCCACCCCCCCCCCCCCCCACCCCCCCCCCCCCCCACCCCCCCCCCCCCCCACCCCCCCCCCCCCCCACCCCCCCCCCCCCCCACCCCCCCCCCCCCCCACCCCCCCCCCCCCCCACCCCCCCCCCCCCCCACCCCCCCCCCCCCCCACCCCCCCCCCCCCCCACCCCCCCCCCCCCCCACCCCCCCCCCCCCCCACCCCCCCCCCCCCCCACCCCCCCCCCCCCCCACCCCCCCCCCCCCCCACCCCCCCCCCCCCCCACCCCCCCCCCCCCCCACCCCCCCCCCCCCCCACCCCCCCCCCCCCCCACCCCCCCCCCCCCCCACCCCCCCCCCCCCCCACCCCCCCCCCCCCCCACCCCCCCCCCCCCCCACCCCCCCCCCCCCCCACCCCCCCCCCCCCCCACCCCCCCCCCCCCCCACCCCCCCCCCCCCCCACCCCCCCCCCCCCCCACCCCCCCCCCCCCCCACCCCCCCCCCCCCCCACCCCCCCCCCCCCCCACCCCCCCCCCCCCCCACCCCCCCCCCCCCCCACCCCCCCCCCCCCCCACCCCCCCCCCCCCCCACCCCCCCCCCCCCCCACCCCCCCCCCCCCCCACCCCCCCCCCCCCCCACCCCCCCCCCCCCCCACCCCCCCCCCCCCCCACCCCCCCCCCCCCCCACCCCCCCCCCCCCCCACCCCCCCCCCCCCCCACCCCCCCCCCCCCCCACCCCCCCCCCCCCCCACCCCCCCCCCCCCCCACCCCCCCCCCCCCCCACCCCCCCCCCCCCCCACCCCCCCCCCCCCCCACCCCCCCCCCCCCCCACCCCCCCCCCCCCCCACCCCCCCCCCCCCCCACCCCCCCCCCCCCCCACCCCCCCCCCCCCCCACCCCCCCCCCCCCCCACCCCCCCCCCCCCCCACCCCCCCCCCCCCCCACCCCCCCCCCCCCCCACCCCCCCCCCCCCCCACCCCCCCCCCCCCCCACCCCCCCCCCCCCCCACCCCCCCCCCCCCCCACCCCCCCCCCCCCCCACCCCCCCCCCCCCCCACCCCCCCCCCCCCCCACCCCCCCCCCCCCCCACCCCCCCCCCCCCCCACCCCCCCCCCCCCCCACCCCCCCCCCCCCCCACCCCCCCCCCCCCCCACCCCCCCCCCCCCCCACCCCCCCCCCCCCCCACCCCCCCCCCCCCCCACCCCCCCCCCCCCCCACCCCCCCCCCCCCCCACCCCCCCCCCCCCCCACCCCCCCCCCCCCCCACCCCCCCCCCCCCCCACCCCCCCCCCCCCCCACCCCCCCCCCCCCCCACCCCCCCCCCCCCCCACCCCCCCCCCCCCCCACCCCCCCCCCCCCCCACCCCCCCCCCCCCCCACCCCCCCCCCCCCCCACCCCCCCCCCCCCCCACCCCCCCCCCCCCCCACCCCCCCCCCCCCCCACCCCCCCCCCCCCCCACCCCCCCCCCCCCCCACCCCCCCCCCCCCCCACCCCCCCCCCCCCCCACCCCCCCCCCCCCCCACCCCCCCCCCCCCCCACCCCCCCCCCCCCCCACCCCCCCCCCCCCCCACCCCCCCCCCCCCCCACCCCCCCCCCCCCCCACCCCCCCCCCCCCCCACCCCCCCCCCCCCCCACCCCCCCCCCCCCCCACCCCCCCCCCCCCCCACCCCCCCCCCCCCCCACCCCCCCCCCCCCCCACCCCCCCCCCCCCCCACCCCCCCCCCCCCCCACCCCCCCCCCCCCCCACCCCCCCCCCCCCCCACCCCCCCCCCCCCCCACCCCCCCCCCCCCCCACCCCCCCCCCCCCCCACCCCCCCCCCCCCCCACCCCCCCCCCCCCCCACCCCCCCCCCCCCCCACCCCCCCCCCCCCCCACCCCCCCCCCCCCCCACCCCCCCCCCCCCCCACCCCCCCCCCCCCCCACCCCCCCCCCCCCCCACCCCCCCCCCCCCCCACCCCCCCCCCCCCCCACCCCCCCCCCCCCCCACCCCCCCCCCCCCCCACCCCCCCCCCCCCCCACCCCCCCCCCCCCCCACCCCCCCCCCCCCCCACCCCCCCCCCCCCCCACCCCCCCCCCCCCCCACCCCCCCCCCCCCCCACCCCCCCCCCCCCCCACCCCCCCCCCCCCCCACCCCCCCCCCCCCCCACCCCCCCCCCCCCCCACCCCCCCCCCCCCCCACCCCCCCCCCCCCCCACCCCCCCCCCCCCCCACCCCCCCCCCCCCCCACCCCCCCCCCCCCCCACCCCCCCCCCCCCCCACCCCCCCCCCCCCCCACCCCCCCCCCCCCCCACCCCCCCCCCCCCCCACCCCCCCCCCCCCCCACCCCCCCCCCCCCCCACCCCCCCCCCCCCCCACCCCCCCCCCCCCCCACCCCCCCCCCCCCCCACCCCCCCCCCCCCCCACCCCCCCCCCCCCCCACCCCCCCCCCCCCCCACCCCCCCCCCCCCCCACCCCCCCCCCCCCCCACCCCCCCCCCCCCCCACCCCCCCCCCCCCCCACCCCCCCCCCCCCCCACCCCCCCCCCCCCCCACCCCCCCCCCCCCCCACCCCCCCCCCCCCCCACCCCCCCCCCCCCCCACCCCCCCCCCCCCCCACCCCCCCCCCCCCCCACCCCCCCCCCCCCCCACCCCCCCCCCCCCCCACCCCCCCCCCCCCCCACCCCCCCCCCCCCCCACCCCCCCCCCCCCCCACCCCCCCCCCCCCCCACCCCCCCCCCCCCCCACCCCCCCCCCCCCCCACCCCCCCCCCCCCCCACCCCCCCCCCCCCCCACCCCCCCCCCCCCCCACCCCCCCCCCCCCCCACCCCCCCCCCCCCCCACCCCCCCCCCCCCCCACCCCCCCCCCCCCCCACCCCCCCCCCCCCCCACCCCCCCCCCCCCCCACCCCCCCCCCCCCCCACCCCCCCCCCCCCCCACCCCCCCCCCCCCCCACCCCCCCCCCCCCCCACCCCCCCCCCCCCCCACCCCCCCCCCCCCCCACCCCCCCCCCCCCCCACCCCCCCCCCCCCCCACCCCCCCCCCCCCCCACCCCCCCCCCCCCCCACCCCCCCCCCCCCCCACCCCCCCCCCCCCCCACCCCCCCCCCCCCCCACCCCCCCCCCCCCCCACCCCCCCCCCCCCCCACCCCCCCCCCCCCCCACCCCCCCCCCCCCCCACCCCCCCCCCCCCCCACCCCCCCCCCCCCCCACCCCCCCCCCCCCCCACCCCCCCCCCCCCCCACCCCCCCCCCCCCCCACCCCCCCCCCCCCCCACCCCCCCCCCCCCCCACCCCCCCCCCCCCCCACCCCCCCCCCCCCCCACCCCCCCCCCCCCCCACCCCCCCCCCCCCCCACCCCCCCCCCCCCCCACCCCCCCCCCCCCCCACCCCCCCCCCCCCCCACCCCCCCCCCCCCCCACCCCCCCCCCCCCCCACCCCCCCCCCCCCCCACCCCCCCCCCCCCCCACCCCCCCCCCCCCCCACCCCCCCCCCCCCCCACCCCCCCCCCCCCCCACCCCCCCCCCCCCCCACCCCCCCCCCCCCCCACCCCCCCCCCCCCCCACCCCCCCCCCCCCCCACCCCCCCCCCCCCCCACCCCCCCCCCCCCCCACCCCCCCCCCCCCCCACCCCCCCCCCCCCCCACCCCCCCCCCCCCCCACCCCCCCCCCCCCCCACCCCCCCCCCCCCCCACCCCCCCCCCCCCCCACCCCCCCCCCCCCCCACCCCCCCCCCCCCCCACCCCCCCCCCCCCCCACCCCCCCCCCCCCCCACCCCCCCCCCCCCCCACCCCCCCCCCCCCCCACCCCCCCCCCCCCCCACCCCCCCCCCCCCCCACCCCCCCCCCCCCCCACCCCCCCCCCCCCCCACCCCCCCCCCCCCCCACCCCCCCCCCCCCCCACCCCCCCCCCCCCCCACCCCCCCCCCCCCCCACCCCCCCCCCCCCCCACCCCCCCCCCCCCCCACCCCCCCCCCCCCCCACCCCCCCCCCCCCCCACCCCCCCCCCCCCCCACCCCCCCCCCCCCCCACCCCCCCCCCCCCCCACCCCCCCCCCCCCCCACCCCCCCCCCCCCCCACCCCCCCCCCCCCCCACCCCCCCCCCCCCCCACCCCCCCCCCCCCCCACCCCCCCCCCCCCCCACCCCCCCCCCCCCCCACCCCCCCCCCCCCCCACCCCCCCCCCCCCCCACCCCCCCCCCCCCCCACCCCCCCCCCCCCCCACCCCCCCCCCCCCCCACCCCCCCCCCCCCCCACCCCCCCCCCCCCCCACCCCCCCCCCCCCCCACCCCCCCCCCCCCCCACCCCCCCCCCCCCCCACCCCCCCCCCCCCCCACCCCCCCCCCCCCCCACCCCCCCCCCCCCCCACCCCCCCCCCCCCCCACCCCCCCCCCCCCCCACCCCCCCCCCCCCCCACCCCCCCCCCCCCCCACCCCCCCCCCCCCCCACCCCCCCCCCCCCCCACCCCCCCCCCCCCCCACCCCCCCCCCCCCCCACCCCCCCCCCCCCCCACCCCCCCCCCCCCCCACCCCCCCCCCCCCCCACCCCCCCCCCCCCCCACCCCCCCCCCCCCCCACCCCCCCCCCCCCCCACCCCCCCCCCCCCCCACCCCCCCCCCCCCCCACCCCCCCCCCCCCCCACCCCCCCCCCCCCCCACCCCCCCCCCCCCCCACCCCCCCCCCCCCCCACCCCCCCCCCCCCCCACCCCCCCCCCCCCCCACCCCCCCCCCCCCCCACCCCCCCCCCCCCCCACCCCCCCCCCCCCCCACCCCCCCCCCCCCCCACCCCCCCCCCCCCCCACCCCCCCCCCCCCCCACCCCCCCCCCCCCCCACCCCCCCCCCCCCCCACCCCCCCCCCCCCCCACCCCCCCCCCCCCCCACCCCCCCCCCCCCCCACCCCCCCCCCCCCCCACCCCCCCCCCCCCCCACCCCCCCCCCCCCCCACCCCCCCCCCCCCCCACCCCCCCCCCCCCCCACCCCCCCCCCCCCCCACCCCCCCCCCCCCCCACCCCCCCCCCCCCCCACCCCCCCCCCCCCCCACCCCCCCCCCCCCCCACCCCCCCCCCCCCCCACCCCCCCCCCCCCCCACCCCCCCCCCCCCCCACCCCCCCCCCCCCCCACCCCCCCCCCCCCCCACCCCCCCCCCCCCCCACCCCCCCCCCCCCCCACCCCCCCCCCCCCCCACCCCCCCCCCCCCCCACCCCCCCCCCCCCCCACCCCCCCCCCCCCCCACCCCCCCCCCCCCCCACCCCCCCCCCCCCCCACCCCCCCCCCCCCCCACCCCCCCCCCCCCCCACCCCCCCCCCCCCCCACCCCCCCCCCCCCCCACCCCCCCCCCCCCCCACCCCCCCCCCCCCCCACCCCCCCCCCCCCCCACCCCCCCCCCCCCCCACCCCCCCCCCCCCCCACCCCCCCCCCCCCCCACCCCCCCCCCCCCCCACCCCCCCCCCCCCCCACCCCCCCCCCCCCCCACCCCCCCCCCCCCCCACCCCCCCCCCCCCCCACCCCCCCCCCCCCCCACCCCCCCCCCCCCCCACCCCCCCCCCCCCCCACCCCCCCCCCCCCCCACCCCCCCCCCCCCCCACCCCCCCCCCCCCCCACCCCCCCCCCCCCCCACCCCCCCCCCCCCCCACCCCCCCCCCCCCCCACCCCCCCCCCCCCCCACCCCCCCCCCCCCCCACCCCCCCCCCCCCCCACCCCCCCCCCCCCCCACCCCCCCCCCCCCCCACCCCCCCCCCCCCCCACCCCCCCCCCCCCCCACCCCCCCCCCCCCCCACCCCCCCCCCCCCCCACCCCCCCCCCCCCCCACCCCCCCCCCCCCCCACCCCCCCCCCCCCCCACCCCCCCCCCCCCCCACCCCCCCCCCCCCCCACCCCCCCCCCCCCCCACCCCCCCCCCCCCCCACCCCCCCCCCCCCCCACCCCCCCCCCCCCCCACCCCCCCCCCCCCCCACCCCCCCCCCCCCCCACCCCCCCCCCCCCCCACCCCCCCCCCCCCCCACCCCCCCCCCCCCCCACCCCCCCCCCCCCCCACCCCCCCCCCCCCCCACCCCCCCCCCCCCCCACCCCCCCCCCCCCCCACCCCCCCCCCCCCCCACCCCCCCCCCCCCCCACCCCCCCCCCCCCCCACCCCCCCCCCCCCCCACCCCCCCCCCCCCCCACCCCCCCCCCCCCCCACCCCCCCCCCCCCCCACCCCCCCCCCCCCCCACCCCCCCCCCCCCCCACCCCCCCCCCCCCCCACCCCCCCCCCCCCCCACCCCCCCCCCCCCCCACCCCCCCCCCCCCCCACCCCCCCCCCCCCCCACCCCCCCCCCCCCCCACCCCCCCCCCCCCCCACCCCCCCCCCCCCCCACCCCCCCCCCCCCCCACCCCCCCCCCCCCCCACCCCCCCCCCCCCCCACCCCCCCCCCCCCCCACCCCCCCCCCCCCCCACCCCCCCCCCCCCCCACCCCCCCCCCCCCCCACCCCCCCCCCCCCCCACCCCCCCCCCCCCCCACCCCCCCCCCCCCCCACCCCCCCCCCCCCCCACCCCCCCCCCCCCCCACCCCCCCCCCCCCCCACCCCCCCCCCCCCCCACCCCCCCCCCCCCCCACCCCCCCCCCCCCCCACCCCCCCCCCCCCCCACCCCCCCCCCCCCCCACCCCCCCCCCCCCCCACCCCCCCCCCCCCCCACCCCCCCCCCCCCCCACCCCCCCCCCCCCCCACCCCCCCCCCCCCCCACCCCCCCCCCCCCCCACCCCCCCCCCCCCCCACCCCCCCCCCCCCCCACCCCCCCCCCCCCCCACCCCCCCCCCCCCCCACCCCCCCCCCCCCCCACCCCCCCCCCCCCCCACCCCCCCCCCCCCCCACCCCCCCCCCCCCCCACCCCCCCCCCCCCCCACCCCCCCCCCCCCCCACCCCCCCCCCCCCCCACCCCCCCCCCCCCCCACCCCCCCCCCCCCCCACCCCCCCCCCCCCCCACCCCCCCCCCCCCCCACCCCCCCCCCCCCCCACCCCCCCCCCCCCCCACCCCCCCCCCCCCCCACCCCCCCCCCCCCCCACCCCCCCCCCCCCCCACCCCCCCCCCCCCCCACCCCCCCCCCCCCCCACCCCCCCCCCCCCCCACCCCCCCCCCCCCCCACCCCCCCCCCCCCCCACCCCCCCCCCCCCCCACCCCCCCCCCCCCCCACCCCCCCCCCCCCCCACCCCCCCCCCCCCCCACCCCCCCCCCCCCCCACCCCCCCCCCCCCCCACCCCCCCCCCCCCCCACCCCCCCCCCCCCCCACCCCCCCCCCCCCCCACCCCCCCCCCCCCCCACCCCCCCCCCCCCCCACCCCCCCCCCCCCCCACCCCCCCCCCCCCCCACCCCCCCCCCCCCCCACCCCCCCCCCCCCCCACCCCCCCCCCCCCCCACCCCCCCCCCCCCCCACCCCCCCCCCCCCCCACCCCCCCCCCCCCCCACCCCCCCCCCCCCCCACCCCCCCCCCCCCCCACCCCCCCCCCCCCCCACCCCCCCCCCCCCCCACCCCCCCCCCCCCCCACCCCCCCCCCCCCCCACCCCCCCCCCCCCCCACCCCCCCCCCCCCCCACCCCCCCCCCCCCCCACCCCCCCCCCCCCCCACCCCCCCCCCCCCCCACCCCCCCCCCCCCCCACCCCCCCCCCCCCCCACCCCCCCCCCCCCCCACCCCCCCCCCCCCCCACCCCCCCCCCCCCCCACCCCCCCCCCCCCCCACCCCCCCCCCCCCCCACCCCCCCCCCCCCCCACCCCCCCCCCCCCCCACCCCCCCCCCCCCCCACCCCCCCCCCCCCCCACCCCCCCCCCCCCCCACCCCCCCCCCCCCCCACCCCCCCCCCCCCCCACCCCCCCCCCCCCCCACCCCCCCCCCCCCCCACCCCCCCCCCCCCCCACCCCCCCCCCCCCCCACCCCCCCCCCCCCCCACCCCCCCCCCCCCCCACCCCCCCCCCCCCCCACCCCCCCCCCCCCCCACCCCCCCCCCCCCCCACCCCCCCCCCCCCCCACCCCCCCCCCCCCCCACCCCCCCCCCCCCCCACCCCCCCCCCCCCCCACCCCCCCCCCCCCCCACCCCCCCCCCCCCCCACCCCCCCCCCCCCCCACCCCCCCCCCCCCCCACCCCCCCCCCCCCCCACCCCCCCCCCCCCCCACCCCCCCCCCCCCCCACCCCCCCCCCCCCCCACCCCCCCCCCCCCCCACCCCCCCCCCCCCCCACCCCCCCCCCCCCCCACCCCCCCCCCCCCCCACCCCCCCCCCCCCCCACCCCCCCCCCCCCCCACCCCCCCCCCCCCCCACCCCCCCCCCCCCCCACCCCCCCCCCCCCCCACCCCCCCCCCCCCCCACCCCCCCCCCCCCCCACCCCCCCCCCCCCCCACCCCCCCCCCCCCCCACCCCCCCCCCCCCCCACCCCCCCCCCCCCCCACCCCCCCCCCCCCCCACCCCCCCCCCCCCCCACCCCCCCCCCCCCCCACCCCCCCCCCCCCCCACCCCCCCCCCCCCCCACCCCCCCCCCCCCCCACCCCCCCCCCCCCCCACCCCCCCCCCCCCCCACCCCCCCCCCCCCCCACCCCCCCCCCCCCCCACCCCCCCCCCCCCCCACCCCCCCCCCCCCCCACCCCCCCCCCCCCCCACCCCCCCCCCCCCCCACCCCCCCCCCCCCCCACCCCCCCCCCCCCCCACCCCCCCCCCCCCCCACCCCCCCCCCCCCCCACCCCCCCCCCCCCCCACCCCCCCCCCCCCCCACCCCCCCCCCCCCCCACCCCCCCCCCCCCCCACCCCCCCCCCCCCCCACCCCCCCCCCCCCCCACCCCCCCCCCCCCCCACCCCCCCCCCCCCCCACCCCCCCCCCCCCCCACCCCCCCCCCCCCCCACCCCCCCCCCCCCCCACCCCCCCCCCCCCCCACCCCCCCCCCCCCCCACCCCCCCCCCCCCCCACCCCCCCCCCCCCCCACCCCCCCCCCCCCCCACCCCCCCCCCCCCCCACCCCCCCCCCCCCCCACCCCCCCCCCCCCCCACCCCCCCCCCCCCCCACCCCCCCCCCCCCCCACCCCCCCCCCCCCCCACCCCCCCCCCCCCCCACCCCCCCCCCCCCCCACCCCCCCCCCCCCCCACCCCCCCCCCCCCCCACCCCCCCCCCCCCCCACCCCCCCCCCCCCCCACCCCCCCCCCCCCCCACCCCCCCCCCCCCCCACCCCCCCCCCCCCCCACCCCCCCCCCCCCCCACCCCCCCCCCCCCCCACCCCCCCCCCCCCCCACCCCCCCCCCCCCCCACCCCCCCCCCCCCCCACCCCCCCCCCCCCCCACCCCCCCCCCCCCCCACCCCCCCCCCCCCCCACCCCCCCCCCCCCCCACCCCCCCCCCCCCCCACCCCCCCCCCCCCCCACCCCCCCCCCCCCCCACCCCCCCCCCCCCCCACCCCCCCCCCCCCCCACCCCCCCCCCCCCCCACCCCCCCCCCCCCCCACCCCCCCCCCCCCCCACCCCCCCCCCCCCCCACCCCCCCCCCCCCCCACCCCCCCCCCCCCCCACCCCCCCCCCCCCCCACCCCCCCCCCCCCCCACCCCCCCCCCCCCCCACCCCCCCCCCCCCCCACCCCCCCCCCCCCCCACCCCCCCCCCCCCCCACCCCCCCCCCCCCCCACCCCCCCCCCCCCCCACCCCCCCCCCCCCCCACCCCCCCCCCCCCCCACCCCCCCCCCCCCCCACCCCCCCCCCCCCCCACCCCCCCCCCCCCCCACCCCCCCCCCCCCCCACCCCCCCCCCCCCCCACCCCCCCCCCCCCCCACCCCCCCCCCCCCCCACCCCCCCCCCCCCCCACCCCCCCCCCCCCCCACCCCCCCCCCCCCCCACCCCCCCCCCCCCCCACCCCCCCCCCCCCCCACCCCCCCCCCCCCCCACCCCCCCCCCCCCCCACCCCCCCCCCCCCCCACCCCCCCCCCCCCCCACCCCCCCCCCCCCCCACCCCCCCCCCCCCCCACCCCCCCCCCCCCCCACCCCCCCCCCCCCCCACCCCCCCCCCCCCCCACCCCCCCCCCCCCCCACCCCCCCCCCCCCCCACCCCCCCCCCCCCCCACCCCCCCCCCCCCCCACCCCCCCCCCCCCCCACCCCCCCCCCCCCCCACCCCCCCCCCCCCCCACCCCCCCCCCCCCCCACCCCCCCCCCCCCCCACCCCCCCCCCCCCCCACCCCCCCCCCCCCCCACCCCCCCCCCCCCCCACCCCCCCCCCCCCCCACCCCCCCCCCCCCCCACCCCCCCCCCCCCCCACCCCCCCCCCCCCCCACCCCCCCCCCCCCCCACCCCCCCCCCCCCCCACCCCCCCCCCCCCCCACCCCCCCCCCCCCCCACCCCCCCCCCCCCCCACCCCCCCCCCCCCCCACCCCCCCCCCCCCCCACCCCCCCCCCCCCCCACCCCCCCCCCCCCCCACCCCCCCCCCCCCCCACCCCCCCCCCCCCCCACCCCCCCCCCCCCCCACCCCCCCCCCCCCCCACCCCCCCCCCCCCCCACCCCCCCCCCCCCCCACCCCCCCCCCCCCCCACCCCCCCCCCCCCCCACCCCCCCCCCCCCCCACCCCCCCCCCCCCCCACCCCCCCCCCCCCCCACCCCCCCCCCCCCCCACCCCCCCCCCCCCCCACCCCCCCCCCCCCCCACCCCCCCCCCCCCCCACCCCCCCCCCCCCCCACCCCCCCCCCCCCCCACCCCCCCCCCCCCCCACCCCCCCCCCCCCCCACCCCCCCCCCCCCCCACCCCCCCCCCCCCCCACCCCCCCCCCCCCCCACCCCCCCCCCCCCCCACCCCCCCCCCCCCCCACCCCCCCCCCCCCCCACCCCCCCCCCCCCCCACCCCCCCCCCCCCCCACCCCCCCCCCCCCCCACCCCCCCCCCCCCCCACCCCCCCCCCCCCCCACCCCCCCCCCCCCCCACCCCCCCCCCCCCCCACCCCCCCCCCCCCCCACCCCCCCCCCCCCCCACCCCCCCCCCCCCCCACCCCCCCCCCCCCCCACCCCCCCCCCCCCCCACCCCCCCCCCCCCCCACCCCCCCCCCCCCCCACCCCCCCCCCCCCCCACCCCCCCCCCCCCCCACCCCCCCCCCCCCCCACCCCCCCCCCCCCCCACCCCCCCCCCCCCCCACCCCCCCCCCCCCCCACCCCCCCCCCCCCCCACCCCCCCCCCCCCCCACCCCCCCCCCCCCCCACCCCCCCCCCCCCCCACCCCCCCCCCCCCCCACCCCCCCCCCCCCCCACCCCCCCCCCCCCCCACCCCCCCCCCCCCCCACCCCCCCCCCCCCCCACCCCCCCCCCCCCCCACCCCCCCCCCCCCCCACCCCCCCCCCCCCCCACCCCCCCCCCCCCCCACCCCCCCCCCCCCCCACCCCCCCCCCCCCCCACCCCCCCCCCCCCCCACCCCCCCCCCCCCCCACCCCCCCCCCCCCCCACCCCCCCCCCCCCCCACCCCCCCCCCCCCCCACCCCCCCCCCCCCCCACCCCCCCCCCCCCCCACCCCCCCCCCCCCCCACCCCCCCCCCCCCCCACCCCCCCCCCCCCCCACCCCCCCCCCCCCCCACCCCCCCCCCCCCCCACCCCCCCCCCCCCCCACCCCCCCCCCCCCCCACCCCCCCCCCCCCCCACCCCCCCCCCCCCCCACCCCCCCCCCCCCCCACCCCCCCCCCCCCCCACCCCCCCCCCCCCCCACCCCCCCCCCCCCCCACCCCCCCCCCCCCCCACCCCCCCCCCCCCCCACCCCCCCCCCCCCCCACCCCCCCCCCCCCCCACCCCCCCCCCCCCCCACCCCCCCCCCCCCCCACCCCCCCCCCCCCCCACCCCCCCCCCCCCCCACCCCCCCCCCCCCCCACCCCCCCCCCCCCCCACCCCCCCCCCCCCCCACCCCCCCCCCCCCCCACCCCCCCCCCCCCCCACCCCCCCCCCCCCCCACCCCCCCCCCCCCCCACCCCCCCCCCCCCCCACCCCCCCCCCCCCCCACCCCCCCCCCCCCCCACCCCCCCCCCCCCCCACCCCCCCCCCCCCCCACCCCCCCCCCCCCCCACCCCCCCCCCCCCCCACCCCCCCCCCCCCCCACCCCCCCCCCCCCCCACCCCCCCCCCCCCCCACCCCCCCCCCCCCCCACCCCCCCCCCCCCCCACCCCCCCCCCCCCCCACCCCCCCCCCCCCCCACCCCCCCCCCCCCCCACCCCCCCCCCCCCCCACCCCCCCCCCCCCCCACCCCCCCCCCCCCCCACCCCCCCCCCCCCCCACCCCCCCCCCCCCCCACCCCCCCCCCCCCCCACCCCCCCCCCCCCCCACCCCCCCCCCCCCCCACCCCCCCCCCCCCCCACCCCCCCCCCCCCCCACCCCCCCCCCCCCCCACCCCCCCCCCCCCCCACCCCCCCCCCCCCCCACCCCCCCCCCCCCCCACCCCCCCCCCCCCCCACCCCCCCCCCCCCCCACCCCCCCCCCCCCCCACCCCCCCCCCCCCCCACCCCCCCCCCCCCCCACCCCCCCCCCCCCCCACCCCCCCCCCCCCCCACCCCCCCCCCCCCCCACCCCCCCCCCCCCCCACCCCCCCCCCCCCCCACCCCCCCCCCCCCCCACCCCCCCCCCCCCCCACCCCCCCCCCCCCCCACCCCCCCCCCCCCCCACCCCCCCCCCCCCCCACCCCCCCCCCCCCCCACCCCCCCCCCCCCCCACCCCCCCCCCCCCCCACCCCCCCCCCCCCCCACCCCCCCCCCCCCCCACCCCCCCCCCCCCCCACCCCCCCCCCCCCCCACCCCCCCCCCCCCCCACCCCCCCCCCCCCCCACCCCCCCCCCCCCCCACCCCCCCCCCCCCCCACCCCCCCCCCCCCCCACCCCCCCCCCCCCCCACCCCCCCCCCCCCCCACCCCCCCCCCCCCCCACCCCCCCCCCCCCCCACCCCCCCCCCCCCCCACCCCCCCCCCCCCCCACCCCCCCCCCCCCCCACCCCCCCCCCCCCCCACCCCCCCCCCCCCCCACCCCCCCCCCCCCCCACCCCCCCCCCCCCCCACCCCCCCCCCCCCCCACCCCCCCCCCCCCCCACCCCCCCCCCCCCCCACCCCCCCCCCCCCCCACCCCCCCCCCCCCCCACCCCCCCCCCCCCCCACCCCCCCCCCCCCCCACCCCCCCCCCCCCCCACCCCCCCCCCCCCCCACCCCCCCCCCCCCCCACCCCCCCCCCCCCCCACCCCCCCCCCCCCCCACCCCCCCCCCCCCCCACCCCCCCCCCCCCCCACCCCCCCCCCCCCCCACCCCCCCCCCCCCCCACCCCCCCCCCCCCCCACCCCCCCCCCCCCCCACCCCCCCCCCCCCCCACCCCCCCCCCCCCCCACCCCCCCCCCCCCCCACCCCCCCCCCCCCCCACCCCCCCCCCCCCCCACCCCCCCCCCCCCCCACCCCCCCCCCCCCCCACCCCCCCCCCCCCCCACCCCCCCCCCCCCCCACCCCCCCCCCCCCCCACCCCCCCCCCCCCCCACCCCCCCCCCCCCCCACCCCCCCCCCCCCCCACCCCCCCCCCCCCCCACCCCCCCCCCCCCCCACCCCCCCCCCCCCCCACCCCCCCCCCCCCCCACCCCCCCCCCCCCCCACCCCCCCCCCCCCCCACCCCCCCCCCCCCCCACCCCCCCCCCCCCCCACCCCCCCCCCCCCCCACCCCCCCCCCCCCCCACCCCCCCCCCCCCCCACCCCCCCCCCCCCCCACCCCCCCCCCCCCCCACCCCCCCCCCCCCCCACCCCCCCCCCCCCCCACCCCCCCCCCCCCCCACCCCCCCCCCCCCCCACCCCCCCCCCCCCCCACCCCCCCCCCCCCCCACCCCCCCCCCCCCCCACCCCCCCCCCCCCCCACCCCCCCCCCCCCCCACCCCCCCCCCCCCCCACCCCCCCCCCCCCCCACCCCCCCCCCCCCCCACCCCCCCCCCCCCCCACCCCCCCCCCCCCCCACCCCCCCCCCCCCCCACCCCCCCCCCCCCCCACCCCCCCCCCCCCCCACCCCCCCCCCCCCCCACCCCCCCCCCCCCCCACCCCCCCCCCCCCCCACCCCCCCCCCCCCCCACCCCCCCCCCCCCCCACCCCCCCCCCCCCCCACCCCCCCCCCCCCCCACCCCCCCCCCCCCCCACCCCCCCCCCCCCCCACCCCCCCCCCCCCCCACCCCCCCCCCCCCCCACCCCCCCCCCCCCCCACCCCCCCCCCCCCCCACCCCCCCCCCCCCCCACCCCCCCCCCCCCCCACCCCCCCCCCCCCCCACCCCCCCCCCCCCCCACCCCCCCCCCCCCCCACCCCCCCCCCCCCCCACCCCCCCCCCCCCCCACCCCCCCCCCCCCCCACCCCCCCCCCCCCCCACCCCCCCCCCCCCCCACCCCCCCCCCCCCCCACCCCCCCCCCCCCCCACCCCCCCCCCCCCCCACCCCCCCCCCCCCCCACCCCCCCCCCCCCCCACCCCCCCCCCCCCCCACCCCCCCCCCCCCCCACCCCCCCCCCCCCCCACCCCCCCCCCCCCCCACCCCCCCCCCCCCCCACCCCCCCCCCCCCCCACCCCCCCCCCCCCCCACCCCCCCCCCCCCCCACCCCCCCCCCCCCCCACCCCCCCCCCCCCCCACCCCCCCCCCCCCCCACCCCCCCCCCCCCCCACCCCCCCCCCCCCCCACCCCCCCCCCCCCCCACCCCCCCCCCCCCCCACCCCCCCCCCCCCCCACCCCCCCCCCCCCCCACCCCCCCCCCCCCCCACCCCCCCCCCCCCCCACCCCCCCCCCCCCCCACCCCCCCCCCCCCCCACCCCCCCCCCCCCCCACCCCCCCCCCCCCCCACCCCCCCCCCCCCCCACCCCCCCCCCCCCCCACCCCCCCCCCCCCCCACCCCCCCCCCCCCCCACCCCCCCCCCCCCCCACCCCCCCCCCCCCCCACCCCCCCCCCCCCCCACCCCCCCCCCCCCCCACCCCCCCCCCCCCCCACCCCCCCCCCCCCCCACCCCCCCCCCCCCCCACCCCCCCCCCCCCCCACCCCCCCCCCCCCCCACCCCCCCCCCCCCCCACCCCCCCCCCCCCCCACCCCCCCCCCCCCCCACCCCCCCCCCCCCCCACCCCCCCCCCCCCCCACCCCCCCCCCCCCCCACCCCCCCCCCCCCCCACCCCCCCCCCCCCCCACCCCCCCCCCCCCCCACCCCCCCCCCCCCCCACCCCCCCCCCCCCCCACCCCCCCCCCCCCCCACCCCCCCCCCCCCCCACCCCCCCCCCCCCCCACCCCCCCCCCCCCCCACCCCCCCCCCCCCCCACCCCCCCCCCCCCCCACCCCCCCCCCCCCCCACCCCCCCCCCCCCCCACCCCCCCCCCCCCCCACCCCCCCCCCCCCCCACCCCCCCCCCCCCCCACCCCCCCCCCCCCCCACCCCCCCCCCCCCCCACCCCCCCCCCCCCCCACCCCCCCCCCCCCCCACCCCCCCCCCCCCCCACCCCCCCCCCCCCCCACCCCCCCCCCCCCCCACCCCCCCCCCCCCCCACCCCCCCCCCCCCCCACCCCCCCCCCCCCCCACCCCCCCCCCCCCCCACCCCCCCCCCCCCCCACCCCCCCCCCCCCCCACCCCCCCCCCCCCCCACCCCCCCCCCCCCCCACCCCCCCCCCCCCCCACCCCCCCCCCCCCCCACCCCCCCCCCCCCCCACCCCCCCCCCCCCCCACCCCCCCCCCCCCCCACCCCCCCCCCCCCCCACCCCCCCCCCCCCCCACCCCCCCCCCCCCCCACCCCCCCCCCCCCCCACCCCCCCCCCCCCCCACCCCCCCCCCCCCCCACCCCCCCCCCCCCCCACCCCCCCCCCCCCCCACCCCCCCCCCCCCCCACCCCCCCCCCCCCCCACCCCCCCCCCCCCCCACCCCCCCCCCCCCCCACCCCCCCCCCCCCCCACCCCCCCCCCCCCCCACCCCCCCCCCCCCCCACCCCCCCCCCCCCCCACCCCCCCCCCCCCCCACCCCCCCCCCCCCCCACCCCCCCCCCCCCCCACCCCCCCCCCCCCCCACCCCCCCCCCCCCCCACCCCCCCCCCCCCCCACCCCCCCCCCCCCCCACCCCCCCCCCCCCCCACCCCCCCCCCCCCCCACCCCCCCCCCCCCCCACCCCCCCCCCCCCCCACCCCCCCCCCCCCCCACCCCCCCCCCCCCCCACCCCCCCCCCCCCCCACCCCCCCCCCCCCCCACCCCCCCCCCCCCCCACCCCCCCCCCCCCCCACCCCCCCCCCCCCCCACCCCCCCCCCCCCCCACCCCCCCCCCCCCCCACCCCCCCCCCCCCCCACCCCCCCCCCCCCCCACCCCCCCCCCCCCCCACCCCCCCCCCCCCCCACCCCCCCCCCCCCCCACCCCCCCCCCCCCCCACCCCCCCCCCCCCCCACCCCCCCCCCCCCCCACCCCCCCCCCCCCCCACCCCCCCCCCCCCCCACCCCCCCCCCCCCCCACCCCCCCCCCCCCCCACCCCCCCCCCCCCCCACCCCCCCCCCCCCCCACCCCCCCCCCCCCCCACCCCCCCCCCCCCCCACCCCCCCCCCCCCCCACCCCCCCCCCCCCCCACCCCCCCCCCCCCCCACCCCCCCCCCCCCCCACCCCCCCCCCCCCCCACCCCCCCCCCCCCCCACCCCCCCCCCCCCCCACCCCCCCCCCCCCCCACCCCCCCCCCCCCCCACCCCCCCCCCCCCCCACCCCCCCCCCCCCCCACCCCCCCCCCCCCCCACCCCCCCCCCCCCCCACCCCCCCCCCCCCCCACCCCCCCCCCCCCCCACCCCCCCCCCCCCCCACCCCCCCCCCCCCCCACCCCCCCCCCCCCCCACCCCCCCCCCCCCCCACCCCCCCCCCCCCCCACCCCCCCCCCCCCCCACCCCCCCCCCCCCCCACCCCCCCCCCCCCCCACCCCCCCCCCCCCCCACCCCCCCCCCCCCCCACCCCCCCCCCCCCCCACCCCCCCCCCCCCCCACCCCCCCCCCCCCCCACCCCCCCCCCCCCCCACCCCCCCCCCCCCCCACCCCCCCCCCCCCCCACCCCCCCCCCCCCCCACCCCCCCCCCCCCCCACCCCCCCCCCCCCCCACCCCCCCCCCCCCCCACCCCCCCCCCCCCCCACCCCCCCCCCCCCCCACCCCCCCCCCCCCCCACCCCCCCCCCCCCCCACCCCCCCCCCCCCCCACCCCCCCCCCCCCCCACCCCCCCCCCCCCCCACCCCCCCCCCCCCCCACCCCCCCCCCCCCCCACCCCCCCCCCCCCCCACCCCCCCCCCCCCCCACCCCCCCCCCCCCCCACCCCCCCCCCCCCCCACCCCCCCCCCCCCCCACCCCCCCCCCCCCCCACCCCCCCCCCCCCCCACCCCCCCCCCCCCCCACCCCCCCCCCCCCCCACCCCCCCCCCCCCCCACCCCCCCCCCCCCCCACCCCCCCCCCCCCCCACCCCCCCCCCCCCCCACCCCCCCCCCCCCCCACCCCCCCCCCCCCCCACCCCCCCCCCCCCCCACCCCCCCCCCCCCCCACCCCCCCCCCCCCCCACCCCCCCCCCCCCCCACCCCCCCCCCCCCCCACCCCCCCCCCCCCCCACCCCCCCCCCCCCCCACCCCCCCCCCCCCCCACCCCCCCCCCCCCCCACCCCCCCCCCCCCCCACCCCCCCCCCCCCCCACCCCCCCCCCCCCCCACCCCCCCCCCCCCCCACCCCCCCCCCCCCCCACCCCCCCCCCCCCCCACCCCCCCCCCCCCCCACCCCCCCCCCCCCCCACCCCCCCCCCCCCCCACCCCCCCCCCCCCCCACCCCCCCCCCCCCCCACCCCCCCCCCCCCCCACCCCCCCCCCCCCCCACCCCCCCCCCCCCCCACCCCCCCCCCCCCCCACCCCCCCCCCCCCCCACCCCCCCCCCCCCCCACCCCCCCCCCCCCCCACCCCCCCCCCCCCCCACCCCCCCCCCCCCCCACCCCCCCCCCCCCCCACCCCCCCCCCCCCCCACCCCCCCCCCCCCCCACCCCCCCCCCCCCCCACCCCCCCCCCCCCCCACCCCCCCCCCCCCCCACCCCCCCCCCCCCCCACCCCCCCCCCCCCCCACCCCCCCCCCCCCCCACCCCCCCCCCCCCCCACCCCCCCCCCCCCCCACCCCCCCCCCCCCCCACCCCCCCCCCCCCCCACCCCCCCCCCCCCCCACCCCCCCCCCCCCCCACCCCCCCCCCCCCCCACCCCCCCCCCCCCCCACCCCCCCCCCCCCCCACCCCCCCCCCCCCCCACCCCCCCCCCCCCCCACCCCCCCCCCCCCCCACCCCCCCCCCCCCCCACCCCCCCCCCCCCCCACCCCCCCCCCCCCCCACCCCCCCCCCCCCCCACCCCCCCCCCCCCCCACCCCCCCCCCCCCCCACCCCCCCCCCCCCCCACCCCCCCCCCCCCCCACCCCCCCCCCCCCCCACCCCCCCCCCCCCCCACCCCCCCCCCCCCCCACCCCCCCCCCCCCCCACCCCCCCCCCCCCCCACCCCCCCCCCCCCCCACCCCCCCCCCCCCCCACCCCCCCCCCCCCCCACCCCCCCCCCCCCCCACCCCCCCCCCCCCCCACCCCCCCCCCCCCCCACCCCCCCCCCCCCCCACCCCCCCCCCCCCCCACCCCCCCCCCCCCCCACCCCCCCCCCCCCCCACCCCCCCCCCCCCCCACCCCCCCCCCCCCCCACCCCCCCCCCCCCCCACCCCCCCCCCCCCCCACCCCCCCCCCCCCCCACCCCCCCCCCCCCCCACCCCCCCCCCCCCCCACCCCCCCCCCCCCCCACCCCCCCCCCCCCCCACCCCCCCCCCCCCCCACCCCCCCCCCCCCCCACCCCCCCCCCCCCCCACCCCCCCCCCCCCCCACCCCCCCCCCCCCCCACCCCCCCCCCCCCCCACCCCCCCCCCCCCCCACCCCCCCCCCCCCCCACCCCCCCCCCCCCCCACCCCCCCCCCCCCCCACCCCCCCCCCCCCCCACCCCCCCCCCCCCCCACCCCCCCCCCCCCCCACCCCCCCCCCCCCCCACCCCCCCCCCCCCCCACCCCCCCCCCCCCCCACCCCCCCCCCCCCCCACCCCCCCCCCCCCCCACCCCCCCCCCCCCCCACCCCCCCCCCCCCCCACCCCCCCCCCCCCCCACCCCCCCCCCCCCCCACCCCCCCCCCCCCCCACCCCCCCCCCCCCCCACCCCCCCCCCCCCCCACCCCCCCCCCCCCCCACCCCCCCCCCCCCCCACCCCCCCCCCCCCCCACCCCCCCCCCCCCCCACCCCCCCCCCCCCCCACCCCCCCCCCCCCCCACCCCCCCCCCCCCCCACCCCCCCCCCCCCCCACCCCCCCCCCCCCCCACCCCCCCCCCCCCCCACCCCCCCCCCCCCCCACCCCCCCCCCCCCCCACCCCCCCCCCCCCCCACCCCCCCCCCCCCCCACCCCCCCCCCCCCCCACCCCCCCCCCCCCCCACCCCCCCCCCCCCCCACCCCCCCCCCCCCCCACCCCCCCCCCCCCCCACCCCCCCCCCCCCCCACCCCCCCCCCCCCCCACCCCCCCCCCCCCCCACCCCCCCCCCCCCCCACCCCCCCCCCCCCCCACCCCCCCCCCCCCCCACCCCCCCCCCCCCCCACCCCCCCCCCCCCCCACCCCCCCCCCCCCCCACCCCCCCCCCCCCCCACCCCCCCCCCCCCCCACCCCCCCCCCCCCCCACCCCCCCCCCCCCCCACCCCCCCCCCCCCCCACCCCCCCCCCCCCCCACCCCCCCCCCCCCCCACCCCCCCCCCCCCCCACCCCCCCCCCCCCCCACCCCCCCCCCCCCCCACCCCCCCCCCCCCCCACCCCCCCCCCCCCCCACCCCCCCCCCCCCCCACCCCCCCCCCCCCCCACCCCCCCCCCCCCCCACCCCCCCCCCCCCCCACCCCCCCCCCCCCCCACCCCCCCCCCCCCCCACCCCCCCCCCCCCCCACCCCCCCCCCCCCCCACCCCCCCCCCCCCCCACCCCCCCCCCCCCCCACCCCCCCCCCCCCCCACCCCCCCCCCCCCCCACCCCCCCCCCCCCCCACCCCCCCCCCCCCCCACCCCCCCCCCCCCCCACCCCCCCCCCCCCCCACCCCCCCCCCCCCCCACCCCCCCCCCCCCCCACCCCCCCCCCCCCCCACCCCCCCCCCCCCCCACCCCCCCCCCCCCCCACCCCCCCCCCCCCCCACCCCCCCCCCCCCCCACCCCCCCCCCCCCCCACCCCCCCCCCCCCCCACCCCCCCCCCCCCCCACCCCCCCCCCCCCCCACCCCCCCCCCCCCCCACCCCCCCCCCCCCCCACCCCCCCCCCCCCCCACCCCCCCCCCCCCCCACCCCCCCCCCCCCCCACCCCCCCCCCCCCCCACCCCCCCCCCCCCCCACCCCCCCCCCCCCCCACCCCCCCCCCCCCCCACCCCCCCCCCCCCCCACCCCCCCCCCCCCCCACCCCCCCCCCCCCCCACCCCCCCCCCCCCCCACCCCCCCCCCCCCCCACCCCCCCCCCCCCCCACCCCCCCCCCCCCCCACCCCCCCCCCCCCCCACCCCCCCCCCCCCCCACCCCCCCCCCCCCCCACCCCCCCCCCCCCCCACCCCCCCCCCCCCCCACCCCCCCCCCCCCCCACCCCCCCCCCCCCCCACCCCCCCCCCCCCCCACCCCCCCCCCCCCCCACCCCCCCCCCCCCCCACCCCCCCCCCCCCCCACCCCCCCCCCCCCCCACCCCCCCCCCCCCCCACCCCCCCCCCCCCCCACCCCCCCCCCCCCCCACCCCCCCCCCCCCCCACCCCCCCCCCCCCCCACCCCCCCCCCCCCCCACCCCCCCCCCCCCCCACCCCCCCCCCCCCCCACCCCCCCCCCCCCCCACCCCCCCCCCCCCCCACCCCCCCCCCCCCCCACCCCCCCCCCCCCCCACCCCCCCCCCCCCCCACCCCCCCCCCCCCCCACCCCCCCCCCCCCCCACCCCCCCCCCCCCCCACCCCCCCCCCCCCCCACCCCCCCCCCCCCCCACCCCCCCCCCCCCCCACCCCCCCCCCCCCCCACCCCCCCCCCCCCCCACCCCCCCCCCCCCCCACCCCCCCCCCCCCCCACCCCCCCCCCCCCCCACCCCCCCCCCCCCCCACCCCCCCCCCCCCCCACCCCCCCCCCCCCCCACCCCCCCCCCCCCCCACCCCCCCCCCCCCCCACCCCCCCCCCCCCCCACCCCCCCCCCCCCCCACCCCCCCCCCCCCCCACCCCCCCCCCCCCCCACCCCCCCCCCCCCCCACCCCCCCCCCCCCCCACCCCCCCCCCCCCCCACCCCCCCCCCCCCCCACCCCCCCCCCCCCCCACCCCCCCCCCCCCCCACCCCCCCCCCCCCCCACCCCCCCCCCCCCCCACCCCCCCCCCCCCCCACCCCCCCCCCCCCCCACCCCCCCCCCCCCCCACCCCCCCCCCCCCCCACCCCCCCCCCCCCCCACCCCCCCCCCCCCCCACCCCCCCCCCCCCCCACCCCCCCCCCCCCCCACCCCCCCCCCCCCCCACCCCCCCCCCCCCCCACCCCCCCCCCCCCCCACCCCCCCCCCCCCCCACCCCCCCCCCCCCCCACCCCCCCCCCCCCCCACCCCCCCCCCCCCCCACCCCCCCCCCCCCCCACCCCCCCCCCCCCCCACCCCCCCCCCCCCCCACCCCCCCCCCCCCCCACCCCCCCCCCCCCCCACCCCCCCCCCCCCCCACCCCCCCCCCCCCCCACCCCCCCCCCCCCCCACCCCCCCCCCCCCCCACCCCCCCCCCCCCCCACCCCCCCCCCCCCCCACCCCCCCCCCCCCCCACCCCCCCCCCCCCCCACCCCCCCCCCCCCCCACCCCCCCCCCCCCCCACCCCCCCCCCCCCCCACCCCCCCCCCCCCCCACCCCCCCCCCCCCCCACCCCCCCCCCCCCCCACCCCCCCCCCCCCCCACCCCCCCCCCCCCCCACCCCCCCCCCCCCCCACCCCCCCCCCCCCCCACCCCCCCCCCCCCCCACCCCCCCCCCCCCCCACCCCCCCCCCCCCCCACCCCCCCCCCCCCCCACCCCCCCCCCCCCCCACCCCCCCCCCCCCCCACCCCCCCCCCCCCCCACCCCCCCCCCCCCCCACCCCCCCCCCCCCCCACCCCCCCCCCCCCCCACCCCCCCCCCCCCCCACCCCCCCCCCCCCCCACCCCCCCCCCCCCCCACCCCCCCCCCCCCCCACCCCCCCCCCCCCCCACCCCCCCCCCCCCCCACCCCCCCCCCCCCCCACCCCCCCCCCCCCCCACCCCCCCCCCCCCCCACCCCCCCCCCCCCCCACCCCCCCCCCCCCCCACCCCCCCCCCCCCCCACCCCCCCCCCCCCCCACCCCCCCCCCCCCCCACCCCCCCCCCCCCCCACCCCCCCCCCCCCCCACCCCCCCCCCCCCCCACCCCCCCCCCCCCCCACCCCCCCCCCCCCCCACCCCCCCCCCCCCCCACCCCCCCCCCCCCCCACCCCCCCCCCCCCCCACCCCCCCCCCCCCCCACCCCCCCCCCCCCCCACCCCCCCCCCCCCCCACCCCCCCCCCCCCCCACCCCCCCCCCCCCCCACCCCCCCCCCCCCCCACCCCCCCCCCCCCCCACCCCCCCCCCCCCCCACCCCCCCCCCCCCCCACCCCCCCCCCCCCCCACCCCCCCCCCCCCCCACCCCCCCCCCCCCCCACCCCCCCCCCCCCCCACCCCCCCCCCCCCCCACCCCCCCCCCCCCCCACCCCCCCCCCCCCCCACCCCCCCCCCCCCCCACCCCCCCCCCCCCCCACCCCCCCCCCCCCCCACCCCCCCCCCCCCCCACCCCCCCCCCCCCCCACCCCCCCCCCCCCCCACCCCCCCCCCCCCCCACCCCCCCCCCCCCCCACCCCCCCCCCCCCCCACCCCCCCCCCCCCCCACCCCCCCCCCCCCCCACCCCCCCCCCCCCCCACCCCCCCCCCCCCCCACCCCCCCCCCCCCCCACCCCCCCCCCCCCCCACCCCCCCCCCCCCCCACCCCCCCCCCCCCCCACCCCCCCCCCCCCCCACCCCCCCCCCCCCCCACCCCCCCCCCCCCCCACCCCCCCCCCCCCCCACCCCCCCCCCCCCCCACCCCCCCCCCCCCCCACCCCCCCCCCCCCCCACCCCCCCCCCCCCCCACCCCCCCCCCCCCCCACCCCCCCCCCCCCCCACCCCCCCCCCCCCCCACCCCCCCCCCCCCCCACCCCCCCCCCCCCCCACCCCCCCCCCCCCCCACCCCCCCCCCCCCCCACCCCCCCCCCCCCCCACCCCCCCCCCCCCCCACCCCCCCCCCCCCCCACCCCCCCCCCCCCCCACCCCCCCCCCCCCCCACCCCCCCCCCCCCCCACCCCCCCCCCCCCCCACCCCCCCCCCCCCCCACCCCCCCCCCCCCCCACCCCCCCCCCCCCCCACCCCCCCCCCCCCCCACCCCCCCCCCCCCCCACCCCCCCCCCCCCCCACCCCCCCCCCCCCCCACCCCCCCCCCCCCCCACCCCCCCCCCCCCCCACCCCCCCCCCCCCCCACCCCCCCCCCCCCCCACCCCCCCCCCCCCCCACCCCCCCCCCCCCCCACCCCCCCCCCCCCCCACCCCCCCCCCCCCCCACCCCCCCCCCCCCCCACCCCCCCCCCCCCCCACCCCCCCCCCCCCCCACCCCCCCCCCCCCCCACCCCCCCCCCCCCCCACCCCCCCCCCCCCCCACCCCCCCCCCCCCCCACCCCCCCCCCCCCCCACCCCCCCCCCCCCCCACCCCCCCCCCCCCCCACCCCCCCCCCCCCCCACCCCCCCCCCCCCCCACCCCCCCCCCCCCCCACCCCCCCCCCCCCCCACCCCCCCCCCCCCCCACCCCCCCCCCCCCCCACCCCCCCCCCCCCCCACCCCCCCCCCCCCCCACCCCCCCCCCCCCCCACCCCCCCCCCCCCCCACCCCCCCCCCCCCCCACCCCCCCCCCCCCCCACCCCCCCCCCCCCCCACCCCCCCCCCCCCCCACCCCCCCCCCCCCCCACCCCCCCCCCCCCCCACCCCCCCCCCCCCCCACCCCCCCCCCCCCCCACCCCCCCCCCCCCCCACCCCCCCCCCCCCC
Source organism: Sphaerodactylus townsendi (assembly GCF_021028975.2). NCBI lineage: Eukaryota > Metazoa > Chordata > Lepidosauria > Squamata > Sphaerodactylidae > Sphaerodactylus > Sphaerodactylus townsendi. The sequence continues at coordinate 1,382,383 of NC_059432.1, read as the reverse complement.
CACCCCCCCCCCCCCCCACCCCCCCCCCCCCCCACCCCCCCCCCCCCCCACCCCCCCCCCCCCCCACCCCCCCCCCCCCCCACCCCCCCCCCCCCCCACCCCCCCCCCCCCCCACCCCCCCCCCCCCCCACCCCCCCCCCCCCCCACCCCCCCCCCCCCCCACCCCCCCCCCCCCCCACCCCCCCCCCCCCCCACCCCCCCCCCCCCCCACCCCCCCCCCCCCCCACCCCCCCCCCCCCCCACCCCCCCCCCCCCCCACCCCCCCCCCCCCCCACCCCCCCCCCCCCCCACCCCCCCCCCCCCCCACCCCCCCCCCCCCCCACCCCCCCCCCCCCCCACCCCCCCCCCCCCCCACCCCCCCCCCCCCCCACCCCCCCCCCCCCCCACCCCCCCCCCCCCCCACCCCCCCCCCCCCCCACCCCCCCCCCCCCCCACCCCCCCCCCCCCCCACCCCCCCCCCCCCCCACCCCCCCCCCCCCCCACCCCCCCCCCCCCCCACCCCCCCCCCCCCCCACCCCCCCCCCCCCCCACCCCCCCCCCCCCCCACCCCCCCCCCCCCCCACCCCCCCCCCCCCCCACCCCCCCCCCCCCCCACCCCCCCCCCCCCCCACCCCCCCCCCCCCCCACCCCCCCCCCCCCCCACCCCCCCCCCCCCCCACCCCCCCCCCCCCCCACCCCCCCCCCCCCCCACCCCCCCCCCCCCCCACCCCCCCCCCCCCCCACCCCCCCCCCCCCCCACCCCCCCCCCCCCCCACCCCCCCCCCCCCCCACCCCCCCCCCCCCCCACCCCCCCCCCCCCCCACCCCCCCCCCCCCCCACCCCCCCCCCCCCCCACCCCCCCCCCCCCCCACCCCCCCCCCCCCCCACCCCCCCCCCCCCCCACCCCCCCCCCCCCCCACCCCCCCCCCCCCCCACCCCCCCCCCCCCCCACCCCCCCCCCCCCCCACCCCCCCCCCCCCCCACCCCCCCCCCCCCCCACCCCCCCCCCCCCCCACCCCCCCCCCCCCCCACCCCCCCCCCCCCCCACCCCCCCCCCCCCCCACCCCCCCCCCCCCCCACCCCCCCCCCCCCCCACCCCCCCCCCCCCCCACCCCCCCCCCCCCCCACCCCCCCCCCCCCCCACCCCCCCCCCCCCCCACCCCCCCCCCCCCCCACCCCCCCCCCCCCCCACCCCCCCCCCCCCCCACCCCCCCCCCCCCCCACCCCCCCCCCCCCCCACCCCCCCCCCCCCCCACCCCCCCCCCCCCCCACCCCCCCCCCCCCCCACCCCCCCCCCCCCCCACCCCCCCCCCCCCCCACCCCCCCCCCCCCCCACCCCCCCCCCCCCCCACCCCCCCCCCCCCCCACCCCCCCCCCCCCCCACCCCCCCCCCCCCCCACCCCCCCCCCCCCCCACCCCCCCCCCCCCCCACCCCCCCCCCCCCCCACCCCCCCCCCCCCCCACCCCCCCCCCCCCCCACCCCCCCCCCCCCCCACCCCCCCCCCCCCCCACCCCCCCCCCCCCCCACCCCCCCCCCCCCCCACCCCCCCCCCCCCCCACCCCCCCCCCCCCCCACCCCCCCCCCCCCCCACCCCCCCCCCCCCCCACCCCCCCCCCCCCCCACCCCCCCCCCCCCCCACCCCCCCCCCCCCCCACCCCCCCCCCCCCCCACCCCCCCCCCCCCCCACCCCCCCCCCCCCCCACCCCCCCCCCCCCCCACCCCCCCCCCCCCCCACCCCCCCCCCCCCCCACCCCCCCCCCCCCCCACCCCCCCCCCCCCCCACCCCCCCCCCCCCCCACCCCCCCCCCCCCCCACCCCCCCCCCCCCCCACCCCCCCCCCCCCCCACCCCCCCCCCCCCCCACCCCCCCCCCCCCCCACCCCCCCCCCCCCCCACCCCCCCCCCCCCCCACCCCCCCCCCCCCCCACCCCCCCCCCCCCCCACCCCCCCCCCCCCCCACCCCCCCCCCCCCCCACCCCCCCCCCCCCCCACCCCCCCCCCCCCCCACCCCCCCCCCCCCCCACCCCCCCCCCCCCCCACCCCCCCCCCCCCCCACCCCCCCCCCCCCCCACCCCCCCCCCCCCCCACCCCCCCCCCCCCCCACCCCCCCCCCCCCCCACCCCCCCCCCCCCCCACCCCCCCCCCCCCCCACCCCCCCCCCCCCCCACCCCCCCCCCCCCCCACCCCCCCCCCCCCCCACCCCCCCCCCCCCCCACCCCCCCCCCCCCCCACCCCCCCCCCCCCCCACCCCCCCCCCCCCCCACCCCCCCCCCCCCCCACCCCCCCCCCCCCCCACCCCCCCCCCCCCCCACCCCCCCCCCCCCCCACCCCCCCCCCCCCCCACCCCCCCCCCCCCCCACCCCCCCCCCCCCCCACCCCCCCCCCCCCCCACCCCCCCCCCCCCCCACCCCCCCCCCCCCCCACCCCCCCCCCCCCCCACCCCCCCCCCCCCCCACCCCCCCCCCCCCCCACCCCCCCCCCCCCCCACCCCCCCCCCCCCCCACCCCCCCCCCCCCCCACCCCCCCCCCCCCCCACCCCCCCCCCCCCCCACCCCCCCCCCCCCCCACCCCCCCCCCCCCCCACCCCCCCCCCCCCCCACCCCCCCCCCCCCCCACCCCCCCCCCCCCCCACCCCCCCCCCCCCCCACCCCCCCCCCCCCCCACCCCCCCCCCCCCCCACCCCCCCCCCCCCCCACCCCCCCCCCCCCCCACCCCCCCCCCCCCCCACCCCCCCCCCCCCCCACCCCCCCCCCCCCCCACCCCCCCCCCCCCCCACCCCCCCCCCCCCCCACCCCCCCCCCCCCCCACCCCCCCCCCCCCCCACCCCCCCCCCCCCCCACCCCCCCCCCCCCCCACCCCCCCCCCCCCCCACCCCCCCCCCCCCCCACCCCCCCCCCCCCCCACCCCCCCCCCCCCCCACCCCCCCCCCCCCCCACCCCCCCCCCCCCCCACCCCCCCCCCCCCCCACCCCCCCCCCCCCCCACCCCCCCCCCCCCCCACCCCCCCCCCCCCCCACCCCCCCCCCCCCCCACCCCCCCCCCCCCCCACCCCCCCCCCCCCCCACCCCCCCCCCCCCCCACCCCCCCCCCCCCCCACCCCCCCCCCCCCCCACCCCCCCCCCCCCCCACCCCCCCCCCCCCCCACCCCCCCCCCCCCCCACCCCCCCCCCCCCCCACCCCCCCCCCCCCCCACCCCCCCCCCCCCCCACCCCCCCCCCCCCCCACCCCCCCCCCCCCCCACCCCCCCCCCCCCCCACCCCCCCCCCCCCCCACCCCCCCCCCCCCCCACCCCCCCCCCCCCCCACCCCCCCCCCCCCCCACCCCCCCCCCCCCCCACCCCCCCCCCCCCCCACCCCCCCCCCCCCCCACCCCCCCCCCCCCCCACCCCCCCCCCCCCCCACCCCCCCCCCCCCCCACCCCCCCCCCCCCCCACCCCCCCCCCCCCCCACCCCCCCCCCCCCCCACCCCCCCCCCCCCCCACCCCCCCCCCCCCCCACCCCCCCCCCCCCCCACCCCCCCCCCCCCCCACCCCCCCCCCCCCCCACCCCCCCCCCCCCCCACCCCCCCCCCCCCCCACCCCCCCCCCCCCCCACCCCCCCCCCCCCCCACCCCCCCCCCCCCCCACCCCCCCCCCCCCCCACCCCCCCCCCCCCCCACCCCCCCCCCCCCCCACCCCCCCCCCCCCCCACCCCCCCCCCCCCCCACCCCCCCCCCCCCCCACCCCCCCCCCCCCCCACCCCCCCCCCCCCCCACCCCCCCCCCCCCCCACCCCCCCCCCCCCCCACCCCCCCCCCCCCCCACCCCCCCCCCCCCCCACCCCCCCCCCCCCCCACCCCCCCCCCCCCCCACCCCCCCCCCCCCCCACCCCCCCCCCCCCCCACCCCCCCCCCCCCCCACCCCCCCCCCCCCCCACCCCCCCCCCCCCCCACCCCCCCCCCCCCCCACCCCCCCCCCCCCCCACCCCCCCCCCCCCCCACCCCCCCCCCCCCCCACCCCCCCCCCCCCCCACCCCCCCCCCCCCCCACCCCCCCCCCCCCCCACCCCCCCCCCCCCCCACCCCCCCCCCCCCCCACCCCCCCCCCCCCCCACCCCCCCCCCCCCCCACCCCCCCCCCCCCCCACCCCCCCCCCCCCCCACCCCCCCCCCCCCCCACCCCCCCCCCCCCCCACCCCCCCCCCCCCCCACCCCCCCCCCCCCCCACCCCCCCCCCCCCCCACCCCCCCCCCCCCCCACCCCCCCCCCCCCCCACCCCCCCCCCCCCCCACCCCCCCCCCCCCCCACCCCCCCCCCCCCCCACCCCCCCCCCCCCCCACCCCCCCCCCCCCCCACCCCCCCCCCCCCCCACCCCCCCCCCCCCCCACCCCCCCCCCCCCCCACCCCCCCCCCCCCCCACCCCCCCCCCCCCCCACCCCCCCCCCCCCCCACCCCCCCCCCCCCCCACCCCCCCCCCCCCCCACCCCCCCCCCCCCCCACCCCCCCCCCCCCCCACCCCCCCCCCCCCCCACCCCCCCCCCCCCCCACCCCCCCCCCCCCCCACCCCCCCCCCCCCCCACCCCCCCCCCCCCCCACCCCCCCCCCCCCCCACCCCCCCCCCCCCCCACCCCCCCCCCCCCCCACCCCCCCCCCCCCCCACCCCCCCCCCCCCCCACCCCCCCCCCCCCCCACCCCCCCCCCCCCCCACCCCCCCCCCCCCCCACCCCCCCCCCCCCCCACCCCCCCCCCCCCCCACCCCCCCCCCCCCCCACCCCCCCCCCCCCCCACCCCCCCCCCCCCCCACCCCCCCCCCCCCCCACCCCCCCCCCCCCCCACCCCCCCCCCCCCCCACCCCCCCCCCCCCCCACCCCCCCCCCCCCCCACCCCCCCCCCCCCCCACCCCCCCCCCCCCCCACCCCCCCCCCCCCCCACCCCCCCCCCCCCCCACCCCCCCCCCCCCCCACCCCCCCCCCCCCCCACCCCCCCCCCCCCCCACCCCCCCCCCCCCCCACCCCCCCCCCCCCCCACCCCCCCCCCCCCCCACCCCCCCCCCCCCCCACCCCCCCCCCCCCCCACCCCCCCCCCCCCCCACCCCCCCCCCCCCCCACCCCCCCCCCCCCCCACCCCCCCCCCCCCCCACCCCCCCCCCCCCCCACCCCCCCCCCCCCCCACCCCCCCCCCCCCCCACCCCCCCCCCCCCCCACCCCCCCCCCCCCCCACCCCCCCCCCCCCCCACCCCCCCCCCCCCCCACCCCCCCCCCCCCCCACCCCCCCCCCCCCCCACCCCCCCCCCCCCCCACCCCCCCCCCCCCCCACCCCCCCCCCCCCCCACCCCCCCCCCCCCCCACCCCCCCCCCCCCCCACCCCCCCCCCCCCCCACCCCCCCCCCCCCCCACCCCCCCCCCCCCCCACCCCCCCCCCCCCCCACCCCCCCCCCCCCCCACCCCCCCCCCCCCCCACCCCCCCCCCCCCCCACCCCCCCCCCCCCCCACCCCCCCCCCCCCCCACCCCCCCCCCCCCCCACCCCCCCCCCCCCCCACCCCCCCCCCCCCCCACCCCCCCCCCCCCCCACCCCCCCCCCCCCCCACCCCCCCCCCCCCCCACCCCCCCCCCCCCCCACCCCCCCCCCCCCCCACCCCCCCCCCCCCCCACCCCCCCCCCCCCCCACCCCCCCCCCCCCCCACCCCCCCCCCCCCCCACCCCCCCCCCCCCCCACCCCCCCCCCCCCCCACCCCCCCCCCCCCCCACCCCCCCCCCCCCCCACCCCCCCCCCCCCCCACCCCCCCCCCCCCCCACCCCCCCCCCCCCCCACCCCCCCCCCCCCCCACCCCCCCCCCCCCCCACCCCCCCCCCCCCCCACCCCCCCCCCCCCCCACCCCCCCCCCCCCCCACCCCCCCCCCCCCCCACCCCCCCCCCCCCCCACCCCCCCCCCCCCCCACCCCCCCCCCCCCCCACCCCCCCCCCCCCCCACCCCCCCCCCCCCCCACCCCCCCCCCCCCCCACCCCCCCCCCCCCCCACCCCCCCCCCCCCCCACCCCCCCCCCCCCCCACCCCCCCCCCCCCCCACCCCCCCCCCCCCCCACCCCCCCCCCCCCCCACCCCCCCCCCCCCCCACCCCCCCCCCCCCCCACCCCCCCCCCCCCCCACCCCCCCCCCCCCCCACCCCCCCCCCCCCCCACCCCCCCCCCCCCCCACCCCCCCCCCCCCCCACCCCCCCCCCCCCCCACCCCCCCCCCCCCCCACCCCCCCCCCCCCCCACCCCCCCCCCCCCCCACCCCCCCCCCCCCCCACCCCCCCCCCCCCCCACCCCCCCCCCCCCCCACCCCCCCCCCCCCCCACCCCCCCCCCCCCCCACCCCCCCCCCCCCCCACCCCCCCCCCCCCCCACCCCCCCCCCCCCCCACCCCCCCCCCCCCCCACCCCCCCCCCCCCCCACCCCCCCCCCCCCCCACCCCCCCCCCCCCCCACCCCCCCCCCCCCCCACCCCCCCCCCCCCCCACCCCCCCCCCCCCCCACCCCCCCCCCCCCCCACCCCCCCCCCCCCCCACCCCCCCCCCCCCCCACCCCCCCCCCCCCCCACCCCCCCCCCCCCCCACCCCCCCCCCCCCCCACCCCCCCCCCCCCCCACCCCCCCCCCCCCCCACCCCCCCCCCCCCCCACCCCCCCCCCCCCCCACCCCCCCCCCCCCCCACCCCCCCCCCCCCCCACCCCCCCCCCCCCCCACCCCCCCCCCCCCCCACCCCCCCCCCCCCCCACCCCCCCCCCCCCCCACCCCCCCCCCCCCCCACCCCCCCCCCCCCCCACCCCCCCCCCCCCCCACCCCCCCCCCCCCCCACCCCCCCCCCCCCCCACCCCCCCCCCCCCCCACCCCCCCCCCCCCCCACCCCCCCCCCCCCCCACCCCCCCCCCCCCCCACCCCCCCCCCCCCCCACCCCCCCCCCCCCCCACCCCCCCCCCCCCCCACCCCCCCCCCCCCCCACCCCCCCCCCCCCCCACCCCCCCCCCCCCCCACCCCCCCCCCCCCCCACCCCCCCCCCCCCCCACCCCCCCCCCCCCCCACCCCCCCCCCCCCCCACCCCCCCCCCCCCCCACCCCCCCCCCCCCCCACCCCCCCCCCCCCCCACCCCCCCCCCCCCCCACCCCCCCCCCCCCCCACCCCCCCCCCCCCCCACCCCCCCCCCCCCCCACCCCCCCCCCCCCCCACCCCCCCCCCCCCCCACCCCCCCCCCCCCCCACCCCCCCCCCCCCCCACCCCCCCCCCCCCCCACCCCCCCCCCCCCCCACCCCCCCCCCCCCCCACCCCCCCCCCCCCCCACCCCCCCCCCCCCCCACCCCCCCCCCCCCCCACCCCCCCCCCCCCCCACCCCCCCCCCCCCCCACCCCCCCCCCCCCCCACCCCCCCCCCCCCCCACCCCCCCCCCCCCCCACCCCCCCCCCCCCCCACCCCCCCCCCCCCCCACCCCCCCCCCCCCCCACCCCCCCCCCCCCCCACCCCCCCCCCCCCCCACCCCCCCCCCCCCCCACCCCCCCCCCCCCCCACCCCCCCCCCCCCCCACCCCCCCCCCCCCCCACCCCCCCCCCCCCCCACCCCCCCCCCCCCCCACCCCCCCCCCCCCCCACCCCCCCCCCCCCCCACCCCCCCCCCCCCCCACCCCCCCCCCCCCCCACCCCCCCCCCCCCCCACCCCCCCCCCCCCCCACCCCCCCCCCCCCCCACCCCCCCCCCCCCCCACCCCCCCCCCCCCCCACCCCCCCCCCCCCCCACCCCCCCCCCCCCCCACCCCCCCCCCCCCCCACCCCCCCCCCCCCCCACCCCCCCCCCCCCCCACCCCCCCCCCCCCCCACCCCCCCCCCCCCCCACCCCCCCCCCCCCCCACCCCCCCCCCCCCCCACCCCCCCCCCCCCCCACCCCCCCCCCCCCCCACCCCCCCCCCCCCCCACCCCCCCCCCCCCCCACCCCCCCCCCCCCCCACCCCCCCCCCCCCCCACCCCCCCCCCCCCCCACCCCCCCCCCCCCCCACCCCCCCCCCCCCCCACCCCCCCCCCCCCCCACCCCCCCCCCCCCCCACCCCCCCCCCCCCCCACCCCCCCCCCCCCCCACCCCCCCCCCCCCCCACCCCCCCCCCCCCCCACCCCCCCCCCCCCCCACCCCCCCCCCCCCCCACCCCCCCCCCCCCCCACCCCCCCCCCCCCCCACCCCCCCCCCCCCCCACCCCCCCCCCCCCCCACCCCCCCCCCCCCCCACCCCCCCCCCCCCCCACCCCCCCCCCCCCCCACCCCCCCCCCCCCCCACCCCCCCCCCCCCCCACCCCCCCCCCCCCCCACCCCCCCCCCCCCCCACCCCCCCCCCCCCCCACCCCCCCCCCCCCCCACCCCCCCCCCCCCCCACCCCCCCCCCCCCCCACCCCCCCCCCCCCCCACCCCCCCCCCCCCCCACCCCCCCCCCCCCCCACCCCCCCCCCCCCCCACCCCCCCCCCCCCCCACCCCCCCCCCCCCCCACCCCCCCCCCCCCCCACCCCCCCCCCCCCCCACCCCCCCCCCCCCCCACCCCCCCCCCCCCCCACCCCCCCCCCCCCCCACCCCCCCCCCCCCCCACCCCCCCCCCCCCCCACCCCCCCCCCCCCCCACCCCCCCCCCCCCCCACCCCCCCCCCCCCCCACCCCCCCCCCCCCCCACCCCCCCCCCCCCCCACCCCCCCCCCCCCCCACCCCCCCCCCCCCCCACCCCCCCCCCCCCCCACCCCCCCCCCCCCCCACCCCCCCCCCCCCCCACCCCCCCCCCCCCCCACCCCCCCCCCCCCCCACCCCCCCCCCCCCCCACCCCCCCCCCCCCCCACCCCCCCCCCCCCCCACCCCCCCCCCCCCCCACCCCCCCCCCCCCCCACCCCCCCCCCCCCCCACCCCCCCCCCCCCCCACCCCCCCCCCCCCCCACCCCCCCCCCCCCCCACCCCCCCCCCCCCCCACCCCCCCCCCCCCCCACCCCCCCCCCCCCCCACCCCCCCCCCCCCCCACCCCCCCCCCCCCCCACCCCCCCCCCCCCCCACCCCCCCCCCCCCCCACCCCCCCCCCCCCCCACCCCCCCCCCCCCCCACCCCCCCCCCCCCCCACCCCCCCCCCCCCCCACCCCCCCCCCCCCCCACCCCCCCCCCCCCCCACCCCCCCCCCCCCCCACCCCCCCCCCCCCCCACCCCCCCCCCCCCCCACCCCCCCCCCCCCCCACCCCCCCCCCCCCCCACCCCCCCCCCCCCCCACCCCCCCCCCCCCCCACCCCCCCCCCCCCCCACCCCCCCCCCCCCCCACCCCCCCCCCCCCCCACCCCCCCCCCCCCCCACCCCCCCCCCCCCCCACCCCCCCCCCCCCCCACCCCCCCCCCCCCCCACCCCCCCCCCCCCCCACCCCCCCCCCCCCCCACCCCCCCCCCCCCCCACCCCCCCCCCCCCCCACCCCCCCCCCCCCCCACCCCCCCCCCCCCCCACCCCCCCCCCCCCCCACCCCCCCCCCCCCCCACCCCCCCCCCCCCCCACCCCCCCCCCCCCCCACCCCCCCCCCCCCCCACCCCCCCCCCCCCCCACCCCCCCCCCCCCCCACCCCCCCCCCCCCCCACCCCCCCCCCCCCCCACCCCCCCCCCCCCCCACCCCCCCCCCCCCCCACCCCCCCCCCCCCCCACCCCCCCCCCCCCCCACCCCCCCCCCCCCCCACCCCCCCCCCCCCCCACCCCCCCCCCCCCCCACCCCCCCCCCCCCCCACCCCCCCCCCCCCCCACCCCCCCCCCCCCCCACCCCCCCCCCCCCCCACCCCCCCCCCCCCCCACCCCCCCCCCCCCCCACCCCCCCCCCCCCCCACCCCCCCCCCCCCCCACCCCCCCCCCCCCCCACCCCCCCCCCCCCCCACCCCCCCCCCCCCCCACCCCCCCCCCCCCCCACCCCCCCCCCCCCCCACCCCCCCCCCCCCCCACCCCCCCCCCCCCCCACCCCCCCCCCCCCCCACCCCCCCCCCCCCCCACCCCCCCCCCCCCCCACCCCCCCCCCCCCCCACCCCCCCCCCCCCCCACCCCCCCCCCCCCCCACCCCCCCCCCCCCCCACCCCCCCCCCCCCCCACCCCCCCCCCCCCCCACCCCCCCCCCCCCCCACCCCCCCCCCCCCCCACCCCCCCCCCCCCCCACCCCCCCCCCCCCCCACCCCCCCCCCCCCCCACCCCCCCCCCCCCCCACCCCCCCCCCCCCCCACCCCCCCCCCCCCCCACCCCCCCCCCCCCCCACCCCCCCCCCCCCCCACCCCCCCCCCCCCCCACCCCCCCCCCCCCCCACCCCCCCCCCCCCCCACCCCCCCCCCCCCCCACCCCCCCCCCCCCCCACCCCCCCCCCCCCCCACCCCCCCCCCCCCCCACCCCCCCCCCCCCCCACCCCCCCCCCCCCCCACCCCCCCCCCCCCCCACCCCCCCCCCCCCCCACCCCCCCCCCCCCCCACCCCCCCCCCCCCCCACCCCCCCCCCCCCCCACCCCCCCCCCCCCCCACCCCCCCCCCCCCCCACCCCCCCCCCCCCCCACCCCCCCCCCCCCCCACCCCCCCCCCCCCCCACCCCCCCCCCCCCCCACCCCCCCCCCCCCCCACCCCCCCCCCCCCCCACCCCCCCCCCCCCCCACCCCCCCCCCCCCCCACCCCCCCCCCCCCCCACCCCCCCCCCCCCCCACCCCCCCCCCCCCCCACCCCCCCCCCCCCCCACCCCCCCCCCCCCCCACCCCCCCCCCCCCCCACCCCCCCCCCCCCCCACCCCCCCCCCCCCCCACCCCCCCCCCCCCCCACCCCCCCCCCCCCCCACCCCCCCCCCCCCCCACCCCCCCCCCCCCCCACCCCCCCCCCCCCCCACCCCCCCCCCCCCCCACCCCCCCCCCCCCCCACCCCCCCCCCCCCCCACCCCCCCCCCCCCCCACCCCCCCCCCCCCCCACCCCCCCCCCCCCCCACCCCCCCCCCCCCCCACCCCCCCCCCCCCCCACCCCCCCCCCCCCCCACCCCCCCCCCCCCCCACCCCCCCCCCCCCCCACCCCCCCCCCCCCCCACCCCCCCCCCCCCCCACCCCCCCCCCCCCCCACCCCCCCCCCCCCCCACCCCCCCCCCCCCCCACCCCCCCCCCCCCCCACCCCCCCCCCCCCCCACCCCCCCCCCCCCCCACCCCCCCCCCCCCCCACCCCCCCCCCCCCCCACCCCCCCCCCCCCCCACCCCCCCCCCCCCCCACCCCCCCCCCCCCCCACCCCCCCCCCCCCCCACCCCCCCCCCCCCCCACCCCCCCCCCCCCCCACCCCCCCCCCCCCCCACCCCCCCCCCCCCCCACCCCCCCCCCCCCCCACCCCCCCCCCCCCCCACCCCCCCCCCCCCCCACCCCCCCCCCCCCCCACCCCCCCCCCCCCCCACCCCCCCCCCCCCCCACCCCCCCCCCCCCCCACCCCCCCCCCCCCCCACCCCCCCCCCCCCCCACCCCCCCCCCCCCCCACCCCCCCCCCCCCCCACCCCCCCCCCCCCCCACCCCCCCCCCCCCCCACCCCCCCCCCCCCCCACCCCCCCCCCCCCCCACCCCCCCCCCCCCCCACCCCCCCCCCCCCCCACCCCCCCCCCCCCCCACCCCCCCCCCCCCCCACCCCCCCCCCCCCCCACCCCCCCCCCCCCCCACCCCCCCCCCCCCCCACCCCCCCCCCCCCCCACCCCCCCCCCCCCCCACCCCCCCCCCCCCCCACCCCCCCCCCCCCCCACCCCCCCCCCCCCCCACCCCCCCCCCCCCCCACCCCCCCCCCCCCCCACCCCCCCCCCCCCCCACCCCCCCCCCCCCCCACCCCCCCCCCCCCCCACCCCCCCCCCCCCCCACCCCCCCCCCCCCCCACCCCCCCCCCCCCCCACCCCCCCCCCCCCCCACCCCCCCCCCCCCCCACCCCCCCCCCCCCCCACCCCCCCCCCCCCCCACCCCCCCCCCCCCCCACCCCCCCCCCCCCCCACCCCCCCCCCCCCCCACCCCCCCCCCCCCCCACCCCCCCCCCCCCCCACCCCCCCCCCCCCCCACCCCCCCCCCCCCCCACCCCCCCCCCCCCCCACCCCCCCCCCCCCCCACCCCCCCCCCCCCCCACCCCCCCCCCCCCCCACCCCCCCCCCCCCCCACCCCCCCCCCCCCCCACCCCCCCCCCCCCCCACCCCCCCCCCCCCCCACCCCCCCCCCCCCCCACCCCCCCCCCCCCCCACCCCCCCCCCCCCCCACCCCCCCCCCCCCCCACCCCCCCCCCCCCCCACCCCCCCCCCCCCCCACCCCCCCCCCCCCCCACCCCCCCCCCCCCCCACCCCCCCCCCCCCCCACCCCCCCCCCCCCCCACCCCCCCCCCCCCCCACCCCCCCCCCCCCCCACCCCCCCCCCCCCCCACCCCCCCCCCCCCCCACCCCCCCCCCCCCCCACCCCCCCCCCCCCCCACCCCCCCCCCCCCCCACCCCCCCCCCCCCCCACCCCCCCCCCCCCCCACCCCCCCCCCCCCCCACCCCCCCCCCCCCCCACCCCCCCCCCCCCCCACCCCCCCCCCCCCCCACCCCCCCCCCCCCCCACCCCCCCCCCCCCCCACCCCCCCCCCCCCCCACCCCCCCCCCCCCCCACCCCCCCCCCCCCCCACCCCCCCCCCCCCCCACCCCCCCCCCCCCCCACCCCCCCCCCCCCCCACCCCCCCCCCCCCCCACCCCCCCCCCCCCCCACCCCCCCCCCCCCCCACCCCCCCCCCCCCCCACCCCCCCCCCCCCCCACCCCCCCCCCCCCCCACCCCCCCCCCCCCCCACCCCCCCCCCCCCCCACCCCCCCCCCCCCCCACCCCCCCCCCCCCCCACCCCCCCCCCCCCCCACCCCCCCCCCCCCCCACCCCCCCCCCCCCCCACCCCCCCCCCCCCCCACCCCCCCCCCCCCCCACCCCCCCCCCCCCCCACCCCCCCCCCCCCCCACCCCCCCCCCCCCCCACCCCCCCCCCCCCCCACCCCCCCCCCCCCCCACCCCCCCCCCCCCCCACCCCCCCCCCCCCCCACCCCCCCCCCCCCCCACCCCCCCCCCCCCCCACCCCCCCCCCCCCCCACCCCCCCCCCCCCCCACCCCCCCCCCCCCCCACCCCCCCCCCCCCCCACCCCCCCCCCCCCCCACCCCCCCCCCCCCCCACCCCCCCCCCCCCCCACCCCCCCCCCCCCCCACCCCCCCCCCCCCCCACCCCCCCCCCCCCCCACCCCCCCCCCCCCCCACCCCCCCCCCCCCCCACCCCCCCCCCCCCCCACCCCCCCCCCCCCCCACCCCCCCCCCCCCCCACCCCCCCCCCCCCCCACCCCCCCCCCCCCCCACCCCCCCCCCCCCCCACCCCCCCCCCCCCCCACCCCCCCCCCCCCCCACCCCCCCCCCCCCCCACCCCCCCCCCCCCCCACCCCCCCCCCCCCCCACCCCCCCCCCCCCCCACCCCCCCCCCCCCCCACCCCCCCCCCCCCCCACCCCCCCCCCCCCCCACCCCCCCCCCCCCCCACCCCCCCCCCCCCCCACCCCCCCCCCCCCCCACCCCCCCCCCCCCCCACCCCCCCCCCCCCCCACCCCCCCCCCCCCCCACCCCCCCCCCCCCCCACCCCCCCCCCCCCCCACCCCCCCCCCCCCCCACCCCCCCCCCCCCCCACCCCCCCCCCCCCCCACCCCCCCCCCCCCCCACCCCCCCCCCCCCCCACCCCCCCCCCCCCCCACCCCCCCCCCCCCCCACCCCCCCCCCCCCCCACCCCCCCCCCCCCCCACCCCCCCCCCCCCCCACCCCCCCCCCCCCCCACCCCCCCCCCCCCCCACCCCCCCCCCCCCCCACCCCCCCCCCCCCCCACCCCCCCCCCCCCCCACCCCCCCCCCCCCCCACCCCCCCCCCCCCCCACCCCCCCCCCCCCCCACCCCCCCCCCCCCCCACCCCCCCCCCCCCCCACCCCCCCCCCCCCCCACCCCCCCCCCCCCCCACCCCCCCCCCCCCCCACCCCCCCCCCCCCCCACCCCCCCCCCCCCCCACCCCCCCCCCCCCCCACCCCCCCCCCCCCCCACCCCCCCCCCCCCCCACCCCCCCCCCCCCCCACCCCCCCCCCCCCCCACCCCCCCCCCCCCCCACCCCCCCCCCCCCCCACCCCCCCCCCCCCCCACCCCCCCCCCCCCCCACCCCCCCCCCCCCCCACCCCCCCCCCCCCCCACCCCCCCCCCCCCCCACCCCCCCCCCCCCCCACCCCCCCCCCCCCCCACCCCCCCCCCCCCCCACCCCCCCCCCCCCCCACCCCCCCCCCCCCCCACCCCCCCCCCCCCCCACCCCCCCCCCCCCCCACCCCCCCCCCCCCCCACCCCCCCCCCCCCCCACCCCCCCCCCCCCCCACCCCCCCCCCCCCCCACCCCCCCCCCCCCCCACCCCCCCCCCCCCCCACCCCCCCCCCCCCCCACCCCCCCCCCCCCCCACCCCCCCCCCCCCCCACCCCCCCCCCCCCCCACCCCCCCCCCCCCCCACCCCCCCCCCCCCCCACCCCCCCCCCCCCCCACCCCCCCCCCCCCCCACCCCCCCCCCCCCCCACCCCCCCCCCCCCCCACCCCCCCCCCCCCCCACCCCCCCCCCCCCCCACCCCCCCCCCCCCCCACCCCCCCCCCCCCCCACCCCCCCCCCCCCCCACCCCCCCCCCCCCCCACCCCCCCCCCCCCCCACCCCCCCCCCCCCCCACCCCCCCCCCCCCCCACCCCCCCCCCCCCCCACCCCCCCCCCCCCCCACCCCCCCCCCCCCCCACCCCCCCCCCCCCCCACCCCCCCCCCCCCCCACCCCCCCCCCCCCCCACCCCCCCCCCCCCCCACCCCCCCCCCCCCCCACCCCCCCCCCCCCCCACCCCCCCCCCCCCCCACCCCCCCCCCCCCCCACCCCCCCCCCCCCCCACCCCCCCCCCCCCCCACCCCCCCCCCCCCCCACCCCCCCCCCCCCCCACCCCCCCCCCCCCCCACCCCCCCCCCCCCCCACCCCCCCCCCCCCCCACCCCCCCCCCCCCCCACCCCCCCCCCCCCCCACCCCCCCCCCCCCCCACCCCCCCCCCCCCCCACCCCCCCCCCCCCCCACCCCCCCCCCCCCCCACCCCCCCCCCCCCCCACCCCCCCCCCCCCCCACCCCCCCCCCCCCCCACCCCCCCCCCCCCCCACCCCCCCCCCCCCCCACCCCCCCCCCCCCCCACCCCCCCCCCCCCCCACCCCCCCCCCCCCCCACCCCCCCCCCCCCCCACCCCCCCCCCCCCCCACCCCCCCCCCCCCCCACCCCCCCCCCCCCCCACCCCCCCCCCCCCCCACCCCCCCCCCCCCCCACCCCCCCCCCCCCCCACCCCCCCCCCCCCCCACCCCCCCCCCCCCCCACCCCCCCCCCCCCCCACCCCCCCCCCCCCCCACCCCCCCCCCCCCCCACCCCCCCCCCCCCCCACCCCCCCCCCCCCCCACCCCCCCCCCCCCCCACCCCCCCCCCCCCCCACCCCCCCCCCCCCCCACCCCCCCCCCCCCCCACCCCCCCCCCCCCCCACCCCCCCCCCCCCCCACCCCCCCCCCCCCCCACCCCCCCCCCCCCCCACCCCCCCCCCCCCCCACCCCCCCCCCCCCCCACCCCCCCCCCCCCCCACCCCCCCCCCCCCCCACCCCCCCCCCCCCCCACCCCCCCCCCCCCCCACCCCCCCCCCCCCCCACCCCCCCCCCCCCCCACCCCCCCCCCCCCCCACCCCCCCCCCCCCCCACCCCCCCCCCCCCCCACCCCCCCCCCCCCCCACCCCCCCCCCCCCCCACCCCCCCCCCCCCCCACCCCCCCCCCCCCCCACCCCCCCCCCCCCCCACCCCCCCCCCCCCCCACCCCCCCCCCCCCCCACCCCCCCCCCCCCCCACCCCCCCCCCCCCCCACCCCCCCCCCCCCCCACCCCCCCCCCCCCCCACCCCCCCCCCCCCCCACCCCCCCCCCCCCCCACCCCCCCCCCCCCCCACCCCCCCCCCCCCCCACCCCCCCCCCCCCCCACCCCCCCCCCCCCCCACCCCCCCCCCCCCCCACCCCCCCCCCCCCCCACCCCCCCCCCCCCCCACCCCCCCCCCCCCCCACCCCCCCCCCCCCCCACCCCCCCCCCCCCCCACCCCCCCCCCCCCCCACCCCCCCCCCCCCCCACCCCCCCCCCCCCCCACCCCCCCCCCCCCCCACCCCCCCCCCCCCCCACCCCCCCCCCCCCCCACCCCCCCCCCCCCCCACCCCCCCCCCCCCCCACCCCCCCCCCCCCCCACCCCCCCCCCCCCCCACCCCCCCCCCCCCCCACCCCCCCCCCCCCCCACCCCCCCCCCCCCCCACCCCCCCCCCCCCCCACCCCCCCCCCCCCCCACCCCCCCCCCCCCCCACCCCCCCCCCCCCCCACCCCCCCCCCCCCCCACCCCCCCCCCCCCCCACCCCCCCCCCCCCCCACCCCCCCCCCCCCCCACCCCCCCCCCCCCCCACCCCCCCCCCCCCCCACCCCCCCCCCCCCCCACCCCCCCCCCCCCCCACCCCCCCCCCCCCCCACCCCCCCCCCCCCCCACCCCCCCCCCCCCCCACCCCCCCCCCCCCCCACCCCCCCCCCCCCCCACCCCCCCCCCCCCCCACCCCCCCCCCCCCCCACCCCCCCCCCCCCCCACCCCCCCCCCCCCCCACCCCCCCCCCCCCCCACCCCCCCCCCCCCCCACCCCCCCCCCCCCCCACCCCCCCCCCCCCCCACCCCCCCCCCCCCCCACCCCCCCCCCCCCCCACCCCCCCCCCCCCCCACCCCCCCCCCCCCCCACCCCCCCCCCCCCCCACCCCCCCCCCCCCCCACCCCCCCCCCCCCCCACCCCCCCCCCCCCCCACCCCCCCCCCCCCCCACCCCCCCCCCCCCCCACCCCCCCCCCCCCCCACCCCCCCCCCCCCCCACCCCCCCCCCCCCCCACCCCCCCCCCCCCCCACCCCCCCCCCCCCCCACCCCCCCCCCCCCCCACCCCCCCCCCCCCCCACCCCCCCCCCCCCCCACCCCCCCCCCCCCCCACCCCCCCCCCCCCCCACCCCCCCCCCCCCCCACCCCCCCCCCCCCCCACCCCCCCCCCCCCCCACCCCCCCCCCCCCCCACCCCCCCCCCCCCCCACCCCCCCCCCCCCCCACCCCCCCCCCCCCCCACCCCCCCCCCCCCCCACCCCCCCCCCCCCCCACCCCCCCCCCCCCCCACCCCCCCCCCCCCCCACCCCCCCCCCCCCCCACCCCCCCCCCCCCCCACCCCCCCCCCCCCCCACCCCCCCCCCCCCCCACCCCCCCCCCCCCCCACCCCCCCCCCCCCCCACCCCCCCCCCCCCCCACCCCCCCCCCCCCCCACCCCCCCCCCCCCCCACCCCCCCCCCCCCCCACCCCCCCCCCCCCCCACCCCCCCCCCCCCCCACCCCCCCCCCCCCCCACCCCCCCCCCCCCCCACCCCCCCCCCCCCCCACCCCCCCCCCCCCCCACCCCCCCCCCCCCCCACCCCCCCCCCCCCCCACCCCCCCCCCCCCCCACCCCCCCCCCCCCCCACCCCCCCCCCCCCCCACCCCCCCCCCCCCCCACCCCCCCCCCCCCCCACCCCCCCCCCCCCCCACCCCCCCCCCCCCCCACCCCCCCCCCCCCCCACCCCCCCCCCCCCCCACCCCCCCCCCCCCCCACCCCCCCCCCCCCCCACCCCCCCCCCCCCCCACCCCCCCCCCCCCCCACCCCCCCCCCCCCCCACCCCCCCCCCCCCCCACCCCCCCCCCCCCCCACCCCCCCCCCCCCCCACCCCCCCCCCCCCCCACCCCCCCCCCCCCCCACCCCCCCCCCCCCCCACCCCCCCCCCCCCCCACCCCCCCCCCCCCCCACCCCCCCCCCCCCCCACCCCCCCCCCCCCCCACCCCCCCCCCCCCCCACCCCCCCCCCCCCCCACCCCCCCCCCCCCCCACCCCCCCCCCCCCCCACCCCCCCCCCCCCCCACCCCCCCCCCCCCCCACCCCCCCCCCCCCCCACCCCCCCCCCCCCCCACCCCCCCCCCCCCCCACCCCCCCCCCCCCCCACCCCCCCCCCCCCCCACCCCCCCCCCCCCCCACCCCCCCCCCCCCCCACCCCCCCCCCCCCCCACCCCCCCCCCCCCCCACCCCCCCCCCCCCCCACCCCCCCCCCCCCCCACCCCCCCCCCCCCCCACCCCCCCCCCCCCCCACCCCCCCCCCCCCCCACCCCCCCCCCCCCCCACCCCCCCCCCCCCCCACCCCCCCCCCCCCCCACCCCCCCCCCCCCCCACCCCCCCCCCCCCCCACCCCCCCCCCCCCCCACCCCCCCCCCCCCCCACCCCCCCCCCCCCCCACCCCCCCCCCCCCCCACCCCCCCCCCCCCCCACCCCCCCCCCCCCCCACCCCCCCCCCCCCCCACCCCCCCCCCCCCCCACCCCCCCCCCCCCCCACCCCCCCCCCCCCCCACCCCCCCCCCCCCCCACCCCCCCCCCCCCCCACCCCCCCCCCCCCCCACCCCCCCCCCCCCCCACCCCCCCCCCCCCCCACCCCCCCCCCCCCCCACCCCCCCCCCCCCCCACCCCCCCCCCCCCCCACCCCCCCCCCCCCCCACCCCCCCCCCCCCCCACCCCCCCCCCCCCCCACCCCCCCCCCCCCCCACCCCCCCCCCCCCCCACCCCCCCCCCCCCCCACCCCCCCCCCCCCCCACCCCCCCCCCCCCCCACCCCCCCCCCCCCCCACCCCCCCCCCCCCCCACCCCCCCCCCCCCCCACCCCCCCCCCCCCCCACCCCCCCCCCCCCCCACCCCCCCCCCCCCCCACCCCCCCCCCCCCCCACCCCCCCCCCCCCCCACCCCCCCCCCCCCCCACCCCCCCCCCCCCCCACCCCCCCCCCCCCCCACCCCCCCCCCCCCCCACCCCCCCCCCCCCCCACCCCCCCCCCCCCCCACCCCCCCCCCCCCCCACCCCCCCCCCCCCCCACCCCCCCCCCCCCCCACCCCCCCCCCCCCCCACCCCCCCCCCCCCCCACCCCCCCCCCCCCCCACCCCCCCCCCCCCCCACCCCCCCCCCCCCCCACCCCCCCCCCCCCCCACCCCCCCCCCCCCCCACCCCCCCCCCCCCCCACCCCCCCCCCCCCCCACCCCCCCCCCCCCCCACCCCCCCCCCCCCCCACCCCCCCCCCCCCCCACCCCCCCCCCCCCCCACCCCCCCCCCCCCCCACCCCCCCCCCCCCCCACCCCCCCCCCCCCCCACCCCCCCCCCCCCCCACCCCCCCCCCCCCCCACCCCCCCCCCCCCCCACCCCCCCCCCCCCCCACCCCCCCCCCCCCCCACCCCCCCCCCCCCCCACCCCCCCCCCCCCCCACCCCCCCCCCCCCCCACCCCCCCCCCCCCCCACCCCCCCCCCCCCCCACCCCCCCCCCCCCCCACCCCCCCCCCCCCCCACCCCCCCCCCCCCCCACCCCCCCCCCCCCCCACCCCCCCCCCCCCCCACCCCCCCCCCCCCCCACCCCCCCCCCCCCCCACCCCCCCCCCCCCCCACCCCCCCCCCCCCCCACCCCCCCCCCCCCCCACCCCCCCCCCCCCCCACCCCCCCCCCCCCCCACCCCCCCCCCCCCCCACCCACCCCCCCCCCCCAAACCCCCCCCCCCCCCACCCCCCCCCCCCCCCACCCCCCCACCCCCCCCCCCCCAACCCCCCCCCCCCCCCCCCCCCCCCAGCCCACCCACCCACCACCCACCCCACCCCCACCCCCACCCCCCCCCCCCCCCCCCCCCCCCCACCCCCACACAAGAACCAAGGCAATGGCTGCTAAGCCATGCAAGGA
>NC_059432.1:1333288-1362491 GCF_021028975.2 Sphaerodactylus townsendi | reverse complement strand
CACACACACACACACACACACACACACACACACACACACACACACACGGTCCATACACTGATTCCATACTCTGGTTGTGGTGGGGGGAGGCAGAAAACTCAGATTTTGCACCAGGCTAAGTTTTCCCTAGATATGCTTCTGACCCCAATATTAAACTCTCTTTGCCTTGAAAATGGGGAGGAACTGGTTTTTCTGTATTGTGGGGAAATGAAAGGCTCGGCTTTGTGGAGAATGCAGGTTTCTCCAACTGGATTATGTACTTCTGTGCAACACAGACGTGTCCCCACTGGAAATGAGAATGATTGCAAATGGATGTTGTGGATTTTCCGGGCTGTGTGGCTGTGGTCCAGTAGTTTTTGCTCCCGACTTTTCACCCGCAATGCCAGCCATACCTGTGGGTGAAATGTTAGGAACAAAAACTACCAGGCCACGGCCAGACGGCCCAGAAAACCCACAACAGCCAGAAAAGCCACAAACCCATTTCCAGCCAGGAAATTCTTCGACAAGGCAACAGTTCCAAACTTCTAGCAAATTTTGTCAGTTGTTTCAAAATGTACACAAAGAGCCCTGATTTCAGAAAACAGGATTAAAAAAATTATATAACTGTTTCCATTCTATGTTTCTCCCCACTGGGGAACTCAAAGGATTTGACCAAAAAAACACAAAAATGTAATCTAGACAACCAAACAGCAAACCATCATACTGCTGGTCAGTTTCTTGCTGGAGCCACTAGGCATGCTCACCCAGAGACCTGGAAAGGAAACAAAAACTCTGCCCAGGTAAATTCCTCTTCCCTGAAATTGGATTTAGTAATTCTGCCCCCTCCCCAGTCCTAGGAAAGAAAAGGCAAACACTTTGAGCGAGTGCTGATGCCAAGAGTAGAAATCCAAAGAAGATCAGATCTGCAAGATGAGATGAGATTAGGTGGATTATAACTCCTCCGTCCTCCTAACCTGCCAGATTCCTTTAACCTGCTTCAACCTGTCTTCTGGCTGGTATATTTTCTACCACTTAGGGCGATGCTTTTCACTGGGTCCACAGAGCACAGCCTCCTTGGTAGAGGTGTCAAATCTGGGTTGGGGAAACCCTGGAGATTTAGGGGTGCATTTTAGGGAGGGTGGGGTTGGGGGAAACGAGGGACCTCCACAGGGGATAATGCCCAAAGTCCGCCCTCTGAAGCAGCCAGTTTCCCCAGGTGAACTGATTTTGAACTTCCATCGTTTACAACTCTTCTGGCATTTCTACTATGCAGTTCTGCTCTTGGTGATATTTCCTTTTTAGCTGTTTCCAAATAAAATTTCACGATTCCTTGCTCTCTCAGTAATGATGACAGTTTGGGATCCATTCTGCAAGGAATAAGAAAAAAATAAGGCTGCGTCACAGTTTTCCTCAGGTGAATATTGGTCTTGGGCAATGTGGTACAGTGGTTAGAGTGTCAAACGAAGAACCGGGTCCATGTAGCACAGCCTCCTTGGTAGAGGTGTCAAGTCTGGGTTGGGGAAACCCTGGAGATTTGAGGGTGGGTTCAAATCCCCCACACCATTG
The DNA here is from genome assembly GCF_021028975.2 of Sphaerodactylus townsendi. Taxonomy (NCBI): domain Eukaryota; kingdom Metazoa; phylum Chordata; class Lepidosauria; order Squamata; family Sphaerodactylidae; genus Sphaerodactylus; species Sphaerodactylus townsendi. The sequence continues at coordinate 1,360,946 of NC_059432.1, read as the reverse complement.
AAATTCACTGGGTAACATTGGTCTCTCTGTCAGCATAACCTGTCTCAGTTCCTCTGGAGAAAATGGCTTCTTTGGAGAGTGGGCTACATGGCGGTATGCCTCCCCAAGCCCCTCTTTCCCCAGGCTCCACCCCCAAATATCCAGGAATTCCTCAACCCAGAGTTGGCAACACTACCCATCAGTGTTGTCTCCCTGGAGCAACCATTTTGTTAATTGCAAGGCATTGTGGGAAAGCTCTCTGTGGTTGCTAGGGAACTGTTGGCTCGATTGGCACAATCTAGGGCAGTGTGTGCCTCCTGCAGAGCGCGGCTGCCCTGCAGAAAGATGCCTGCAGAGGAAGGAGCTGGAGTTTGCTCGTGGCAGTGAGCCAAGCTGTACACACTCAGAAAAAAGCCAGGCATTTCCTTCTTCCATCCATAGTCCAATCTGGCCCACGAAGGATTTTACTAGGTTGTAATAGGCAGCAGCAAGCCACAGGGGAAAAACAGTTGCTTTTTCTTGAGCTGGCTTCGGTTGGTCAAAGAGAAACAGGAAGCCTTTGGGTTACACAAATCCCTCTATCAAACCGGAAAGCATCAGAACTGCTGAAGTGTCCTGTGTAGCTTGTGTGGCTGCTGTCCTAATAAGCAATATCAAGTCTAGCAAAGTTGTGCAAGCTGATTTAAGTGGGACTTCCTACCCCCAGGCCTGTTCTTTGGCTTTTTGCTCCTGTACTCCCCTCCTTATCCCACCACAGATAACGTTGTCAGCCTCCCTGCGAGGCCTGATATCTCCCGGAATTACGACTGCTTCCCAGACTACAGAGGTCCCCTGGAGAAAATGGCACCCAGGGGAAGCACTGAAATTGTGCCCCCCCCCCCCCGCCCCGGACTCTATCACAGTGAGGGGAGCAGCACATTGGGGGGTGGTACCGAGCAACCCTGGGAGGAGGAGAGAAAAGAAGAGGGAAAGAGAGAAGTCCAGCAGCAGGGGGCGGGTGGGAAATAGCACCCACATTTCCTGCCCCTGCTGTTCCACCCCCCCCCCCCCCCCACTGCAGTCTGTATGGTTGCTGGGGTGGCGATTCTGGGGGTGGATTCTGAGCAGGGGAAATCTCCCCTGCTATAATCCGGTGCCCAAGTAGATCGCCACTGGTCCCTGCCAGTCTTCCCCTTGGTGCCCCGCAATAACCACAGCTCTGCCAACCCCATCCACCAAGGGGAAGAGAGGAAGATTGGCATGGGGTGGCAGCAGGCAGTACAGAGTTTTCCCCAGCTACCCACTCCTGGGAGGAGAGGGAAAGGCAGATGGCCGAATGCACCCACTGTGTGACCCATGGGGGGGGTGGAGGAGGAGAAGGAGAAGGAGAAGGAGAAGGAGAAGGAGAAGGAGAAGGAGAAGGAGAAGGAGAAGGAGAAGGAGAAGGAGAAGAAAAGTTTAGATGTATATCCTGCCTTTCTCTCCTGTAAGGAGACTCAAGGTGGCCTACAAGCTCCTTTACCTTCCTCTCCCCACAGCAGACACCTGGTGAGATTGTAGGTTTAGCTGAGAGAGTTCTGACAGAACTGTGACTAGCCCAAGGTCACCCAGCAGGAATGTAGGAGTGCGGAAAAACATCTGGTTCACCAGATAAGCCTCTGCCACTCAGGTGGAGGTGGAGGAGTGGGGAATTAAACCCGGTTCTCTAGATTAGAATCCATCTGCTCTTAACCACTACACCATGCTGGCTCTCAGTGGGAGTGGTGCCTAGTGCTCCCACCCCCTCCACTGCCCCCTCATCTGCGAATGGCATCCTTGGAGGGTGAGGCCAGTAGTGGCATTATACCTGCTGAGGTACCTGTCTTCCTCAAGCCCATCCTACTTGGGTTCCACCCCGAAGTCTCCAGGGATTTCCCAACCTGGCGCTGGCAACCCTACAGACCATCTCCCTCAGACAGCAGATCTACCAGAGAGAGAGAAGGAGGGAGGGTGTGATGCCGCGGCTCACGTGCCATCTGACTTCTTTGCAGTCCCAGCGGCAAAAAAGGGCTAATCAGATGCTTAAGTCCCCAGCAGCTCTCGGCAAGATTAATGCCGCCGCACGCATCCGAAATGGGTCACTGTCGGTCAATGATCTGGCTGGCAGAAGCGGCCTCCCTCTGGAAGCTTCTGCGAAGAGGCTGGCGGAGGGGCGGCCTGGTGGAATCCAGTTAAGGTTGCCACACCAAGCTGAGAAATCCCTGGATATTTGGGGACGGTGGCGTTTGGAGAGGCAAGGGGGCTCAGCAGGGACTGGGTGCTATAGTGTCCTGAAGCCGTCATTTCCTCCCGGGTAACTGAGCTTGGCGGTTGTAGTTCTCAAGGAGATCTAGTGTTCACCTGGAAGCTGGTGGTTTTAAAGCTGGTAGGGGTACAGGGTGGCATGTGATAGCTCAGGAGCAGAGCTGACCTGGTCCCTCGAGGGATGGGATCTCAAGGTGGCATCAAGCCACGCAAAGGATACTCTATTTTATAGGTGTCAAACTCGCGGCCCTCCAGATGTTATGGACTACAGTTCTCATCATCCCCTGCCAGCATGCTGGCAGTGGATGATGGGAACTGTAGTCCATAACATCTGGAGGGCCGCGAGTTTGACACCTGTGCTCTATTTGGTGGTGGCTCCTTGCCTGGAGATTTTTTCAACCTGACGAGGAGGCTAATAATTCAGAGCAAATACAGTTTCACAGTACTTGAGTATTAAAGGTACAGAATATTCTTTTTGATAACTTTCAGGTGACCCTACCCTTTTTGTAAAGGAAGAAAGACAGAAGGGTAGTCCAGGTGAGTCCTTGAATGGAGCAGAGCTGTGATGTTCTGGCGCCCCCTTGTGTTGGTACAGACAAATGGCTTTTCAAATGCCTAATGTTTTCCTTGCCCTGTTAGAGGTCCGCCCTGATGTTCTCTTTTAAGATTAAAAGTCAGAGGTGGGTTCAACAAAATGATGCTACAGGGAAAGGATTGGATTCCCCCGGTACCGTTTCTCTTGGAGAGACTGTGACTCAGTGACAGGGCTTTGCATTCAAAAGGTTTCAGGTTCAGTCCTTAGCATCTCCAGCTAATGATCAGGCAGTAGAGAATGTAAGAGAGCTCAGCCTGAGACTGTGGAGAGCTGCTGCTGCCAGTCTGAGTAGGCAATACCGACTTTGATGGGCCAAGTATCTGATTCAGTTGGAAGAAGTTTCATGTGCATTCAAGTGACCGAACAAAATTTGAGTCCAGTAGCGCCTTAAAGACCAACAGAATTTCCCAGGAAATACGATTTTGTAAGTCAGTGTTCATCAAATGCTGCAGTGTCACATAACCTGGGAAATGTTGATCTGATCCTGTGGGCTGACATGGCTCCCCACCTGACATGGTTTTCCCAGAGAGAATCGGCTCTGCCACATGGCTTTTCACCATGATGTGGAAGAAGGGGCATGCACGATATTAATTGGTTTGGGTGGTGGTTGTTTTGACTGCTGAAACTCCAGTAGATGTGAGCGCAGGGGTGGGTCTTGACTGCCCTTTCATTTCATTGGCCTCCTCTGCATTTGTGGTCAGAGGCGTATCTAGGGTGGGACAACCAGGGCTTACGTCCTGGGTGCCACTTAAAGGTGAGCGCCCTCAGCATCCAGCCTCCTCTCCATGAAGAATTCTGCTCTGCTCCAGATAAGTCCAGCTTTAAACTGTGGGCTCCACCACTAAAGTCCACATGGACTTCAGTAGCAGAGCCAGCAGTATAAAGATGAGCCCGGCCAGGCCAAGCTGGCAGTTCGATATTGGGCTTGGCCTGGTCGAGATCAGCTGAAGGCAAGCCCACAATTTAAAGCTGGCCCTGGCCCAGGCAAGACCAACATAGAACTGTGGGCTCAGCCTGGCCTCATAAGAACATAAGAACAAGCCAGCTGGATCAGACCAGAGTCCATCTAGTCCAGCTCTCTGCTACTCGCAGTGGCCCACCAGGTGCTTTGAGGAGCTCACGTGCAGGATGTTGCTCCTGAGCACCTGGATTGTTAAGGCATTTGCAATCTGAGATCATAGAGGATCAAGATTGGTAGCCATAGATCGACTTCTCCTCCATAAATCTGTCCAAGCCCCTTTTAAAGCTATCCAGGTTAGTGGCCATCACCACCTCCTGTGGCAGCATATTCCAAACACCAATCACACGTTGCGTGAAGAAGTGTTTCCTTTTATTAGTCCTCATTCTTCCCCCCAGCATTTTCAATGAATGCCCCCTGGTTCTAGTATTGTGAGAAAGAGAGAAAAATTTCTCTCTGTCAACATTTTCTACCCCATGCATAATTTTATAGACTTCAATCATATCCCCCCTCAGCCGTCTCCTCTCCAAACTAAAGAGCCCCAAACGCTGCAGCCTCTCCTCATAGGGAAGGTGCTCCAGTCCCTCAATCATCCTCGTTGCCCTTCTCTGCACTTTTTCTATCTCCTCAATATCCTTTTTGAGATGTGGCGACCAGAACTGAACTGAACTGAACACAGTACTCGTCCAGTGTTATACTGCTGGTTCTGCCATGGAAGAGCTGCCTCCAAAGTCACGTGGCCTTTGGCAGCAGTGGGTGCAGCTTAATGCTGGACCTGGCCAGGCTGCAGGGGAGGGAGGGGGAGGGGTTTTCAGTGCTTTCCCTAGGCACGGTTTTCCATAGATACACCCTCTTTGTGGTGGTGAAGCCTGCCTCTCCAAATTGTTGGATGCTGGAGCATTGGAGTCTGATCAACTTGGCACCTGCAGTAACTGCCTATGAATTCACATTGCAGCCCCATCATCACAACATCCAAGCTGGCCAGAGTCTACCGTGGGCTCTTCTGTTCTGGTTGGTCCACCACGTGCTCTGCCCCCACCCTCTAGTCCTGTGGTGGCGAACCTTTGGCACTCCAGATGTTATGGACTACAATTCCCAACAGCCCCTGCCAACATGGCCAATTGTAGGGGCTGATGGGAATTGTAGTCCATAACATCTGGAGTGCCAAAGGTTCGCCACCACTGCTGTAGTCTCATGGGCTACTCAATGCATCCGTTCCTCCTGCTCTGTCTCTATCTTGGTTCCCCAACCAATCAACTGCTTGGGGTGGCAGTTGGGGTGGGTGCCCCACGCCGCAGGAACTCAGCTTGCACCGCCTCTTGGCTCCTTGCTGTCAGAAGCCAGGGTCTGACCAAGCTGGTGGTGCAGGCCCAGGAGGGGTTGGATGTCCCCAGCTCGGGGCAATGAGATACTTTGAGCTTGCTCTGCATAATGGATGCTGGTTAAAAGCCTTGCAAAACCGCCTGCCTCTGCAGTCCATTTAGGGGTGGGCTGGCCAACGCTGACCTTACCTCTCTTCCAGGAATTGGGCAGTGGCCCCAGATTGATTCGGCTTTCAGGTTTTGGCTGAGCATTCCCTGACTCACAGCAGCTCGGCTTGGCTTTTTGGCAGCTTAGCCTGGGGGAGGGGCATCGGGTTGGCGCAGTGGGGTAGGGACCAAAATACTTGCTTGTGTCACGCAGACAAGATTAGGGTGTTTGTGGCTGAAAGCAGGAGCTGTGATCCATGGTACATGGTGGATTCTTGCCTATGATATTTTGCGCCACAGTCAAATCTGTTAGGCTTCCACACATTACAGGAAAACTGTGTTTTTGTGGTATTATTGTGGTATTATTGTGGTATTTTGTGGTATTATTGTGGTATTACTGCTCACTTTCTGAATTGACTTGTCCATTCAGGAAAATCTGGTTGTGAATAACTTCTTGCTCAGAATATGCATTCCCTGCTTTTCTTTTTCCTCAAAGGGATCCCAAAGCCACTTACTACAATGAAGAACAATATCATTGAAATAGAAACAAACAGTAACCAGCTGTGCCTTGGACCAGTTCTGCACTCAGTCAGCCAGTTTGCCCAAGCGCAGGGGCATGTGGGAAGGGGCAAGAGTCCTTTGGCTGTTGGTCTGTGGTTCACACCTCTGGCCCCACCCAGGTGTTACACCTGGAGACTGAAAGATCAAACGAAGGCCCAGCTTAAATGTCATAGCCGGCCAGAGACTCCCTCCCAATCAGTAGATGCTGCCTTTGTCTGTAAGCTGCCATCTTTCTCATTCAAATCTTATCCTTGTCAGAATCTCACAGGGTATACCTAGGCAAGATGTGCTGCTTCTCAGCCACCTGTCTGCAATATGGGACGAATCTTCCCAGGAGTTTGGAAGGAGGGTACAGAAATGATGGCGCACAATATGTGATGCCAGGTCTGACTCAGCCCCCAGATGTGCCATAAACATATTGGGAGATGCTTTGACCAACCAAAACATCCCCCTGATGTGCTTATATCACACCTGGGCTTCAGGTGGATGTGATGTCATATAGCATCATTTCCTGCAGGTCTGGGGGTGGGGCTCTTTTGCAGGGTCCTTCCCTCCCCTCCCACCAGAGGCAGGCAACTAGTAAACCTGCAAGAAAGTGCTGCCAAAATGCTCCATGTTATTGTACATTTTTGTCCTTTGTTTCCTCAACAGTTGGTCATTCTGACCTATCAAAACTCATTTGTGTTCATCTGAATGAGCATCTTCTAGATATCCATGGAAGGGACCATCTTCAAGCAGGGCAAAGTCATCTCCCTTTTGGCCTTCACATATTATTTTGAATTTTGGTGCCCTTCTCTTTCCCAAAGGAAGTTTGAAAGCAACCAGGTCTGGTGACCCCATACTGCAAATTGATCCTTCTGCCAAATAAATGTTGACTGGTAGATCTTCTGTATGGACCAAAACTTAGCCGTCTCGGACCTCCTGGGTGATCCTTATCACATGCCTGACCCCTCTTTATGTTCTCTTTTGCAGGATATAAGACTCTGCTAAAATGTCTCTCTGGGAAATTTTGTCGACGAGAGCTTATTGGCATCATGGGTCCCTCTGGGGCCGGGAAATCGACCCTAATGAACATCCTGGCTGGTTATCGGTGAGGCAGTTTCTGTTTTCCCAAAAGGGCTGGGGCTGTTACTGAGCTCAGAACTTTCACCGTAGTTAGGCTGATGCTACAGATCCGTCGCTGTCTTTGGCCAGCAATTGCTCTGCAGTGAGGAGGCACAGAAAACCGTCATCACAAGGAGATCCTGTGCCACGGCCTCTCAGTCAAAGGACTGCAAATTTAAAACACATTGAAACAGAATGACTGTTTTTTTAAAAAAATTTTATTGTATCATTTGAATTTTACAGTTTATAGTAATTTCCTTCTTCATACATTTTCAAACAATACTTCCCCCCCTTTTCTCCCTCCCCCCATTACTTCTTCTTCATAGTTTTGTCACACAAACAGCAGTAAGTTCATTCTCTGTAGCCTCTTCTCCCTTATTTCTTCGTTGACTCGAGCTTCTTTCATCCAGTCCATGTATATTATCCATATCTTCAAATTTTCATTCTGTTTATCTTGCCATGTCTTATTTTTGGTTAGTATATTGAAAATATCAAGTGTCACTTGTTCCCAGATATATTCTAACCATTTCTGAAATGTCCATTTTTTCTTTTCTTTCCAGCCCAAGGCTATTGTTGCATGGGCTGCTTTAATCATTATTTTATACATATAGCTATATCGTTTATCCACCCTTCTGTCTACCATTACACCCATGAACATGAAGTCATTATTTAGAAACAGAATGACTGTTGACTAAAGATTGTAACTAGATGTTAAGAATTGTTAATAAATAGACTTCGGCCTTTCTATGCAAGTTCCAAGTGGTTTCTTATTAAACAAGGAACTGTTAGCAAAAAAGTTTAATGGTTTTAATGGACTTATTAATATTTGATAGATGTTGTGTGGAATGATTTTATTGTGGTGAGGTTTGTACAGAAATGATTTTATTGTTGTGAGATTTGTACAGAAATGATTTTATTGTCAGCCGCCCTGAGCCTGGCAACCAGGACTGGAAGCCATCCAGAAGAAGAGAGTCCATCAGTGAGTGGCCCCATCCAGTGGGCATAAAGACCCACCAGATATTTTGCCAAGCGACCCCTTCCCCCCCCCCCCACATTCACACACACACCTGGAATCAATCCTTGAAAGTCTCTAACCAGTTACAAGTAGCACTTTTTGCAGACTGAGAAAATGCTAGTTCATTCACTATAGGCTGGTTGCGACTCCGCGGTTCATTCCGCGCATGCTTTGGTCACAGTTCTTGTCACTTGTAGGGAGACGGGCATGAAGGGGCAGATCCTGGTCAACGGGAGGCAGAGGGAGCTGCGCACTTTCCGGAAGATGTCTTGCTACATCATGCAGGACGACATGCTGTTGCCGCACCTCAATGTGCGTGAGGCCATGATGGTGAGTGAACCAGAAAGGCCAAGCCAGTCTCGGAAGGAGGGAGGGTTTGAGGCAGCCCTGGGAAAGGGAGAGGGGGTCTTCCAGAGACTCACAGGTGTTAGGACTGAAGAACCCTTCCATTCATTGGAGGACTTCTCTCTCCTCGTGCACCTGGGGTTGTGGGTCCTGCATTCTGAGAGGATGATCCGCATAATCACACAGGAAAGTTTCCCGGGCAGTACAGCTGCATCCGTGGTACAGTGGTAGAGCATCTGCTTGGCATGCAGAAGTTCCCAGGTTCGATCCCTGGCATCTCCAGTAAGGATCAGAGGTAGCAGGGGGTATGAAAAAAATCAGACCACCAAGGGCTGCTACCTGTCTGAGTAGACAATAATGAGGATGGTGGGGTAGTTTATTATGCCCTGGAGTCTGGAAAAACTCATTTTCTGGATGCTTTCTGTTCCATATTCAGGTGTCAGCAAATCTGAAACTGAATGAGAAGCAGGAAGTGAAGAAAGAGTTGGTGAGTTTCCATCCCTTCCCCTCCTTTTTGAAAATCCAAGTCGCAAAGAGATTCTCTGCATCTCCTTAGTCCAAATTTACACAGAGCCAAGACACATGAGGGCGGCTCTTTCAGTATTTGTTTCCTTCTCTCTCTGCCCCTGGACTCACGGCCCTGAAAACCGTGAAGGTGTTTTGCCGTCTAACATGGATGGTTACTGGCTCCAGCAGACATTAATGTCTTTAAACTTTCTGTGTTCCGAGATGTGAGAAGTTCTTGGCTTGCAGGTGACTCCTAGCAAAGATCTCCTTAGTTGGCAGGGAGCCGAGCTCTTTGCATCTGACTCATGTGTCCCCTTCAGGAGAGGAAGGAGGAGGAAGAAATTAATGGCCTGTATCTTTGGACATTGGTGATCAAGGATGGATTGCTGAGCCCATTGCTCTTTTGGGAGCAGCGAAGATGGAATGAGTTGGTGTACTGGACTGCATGCAACTCCTCTCTCTCTCTCCCCTTTTCCGCCCTCCCAGGTGAATGAGATCTTGACAGCGCTGAGCCTTCTGGAATGTTCCTACACCCGCACCGTATCCCTCTCCGGGGGGCAACGCAAACGCCTCGCCATCGCACTGGAGCTAGTCAACAATCCCCCGGTCATGTTCTTTGATGAACCCACCAGGTAGGAGTTCGGCTTTCTAGTTCTGCCGGCCCGATCCATGGGGAAGCTGCCAGGGGGCCGGGGAACAGAACCTCGGGGGCTTCTAGATTCTCTTTAAGGCGGGCATGAGATGGGAGCTCTTGACAGCTTTAATTTTCTCTACATGAAAAACCTACCTGCCCATAGAAAACTAGCACCACTGGGGGAAAGGTTGATCACTATGCTGGATTTCTGCTTGCGGAAAGTTCTTAAAGTAAAGGAGCATTCCTAAATATGACCTCCTGAAGATGTGAAATCCAATCTATCACTGCAGCATCCCCATATTTATCTGAATGTGTTAAAGAGTCCTGAGAACCACAACCACTGAATAATCCCATGTGAAGTCCTGGGTTGTCCAAGGTCAAGTAGCAAATGGATAGGAGAACATTAGTTTAAGTAGAAGACCAGCCAAGACCATTTTACAGGTCTCCTTCTGAGCCAAGGAACCAGCGCAAACCCACAGATGAGGCCCAGAAGGGCTGCCCTAGAAACCCGGAGCCAAGCCTAAAGTGGTTTGCAAGAAAACATGCTTTTAAACATGTAAATGGTCTAAAAATAAAAGCAGAAGACTGGAAAAGCCCCCAAACTACTGATCCTCTCTGTAGTGCCTCCACATTTGCTTTTGAGCTGTAGTGGTTAAGAGCAGGTGGACTCTAATCTGGAGAGCTGGGTTTGATTCCCCTCTCCTCCACATAAGCAGCGGACACTAATCTGGTAAACTGGATTTGTTTCCCTGCTCCTACCTATGAGACCTACTGGGTGACCTTGGGCTAGTCACAGTCCTCTCAAAACTCTCTCAGCTCCACCTGCCTCACAGGGGGTCTACTGTGGGGAGAGGAAGGGAAGGAATTTGTAAGATGCTTTGAGACTCCTTACAGTTGAGGAAAGCAGGATATAAATCCAAACTCTTCTTCTGTTGTTAAGAACATAAGAACAAGCCAGCTGGATCAGACCAGAGTCCATCTAGTCCAGCTCTCTGCTACTCGCAGTGGCCCACCAGGTGCCTTTGGGAGCTCACATGCAGGAGGTGAAAGCAATGGCCTTCTGCGGCTGTTGCTCCCGAGCACCTGGACTGCTAAGGCATTTGCAATCTCAGATCAAAGAGGATCAAGATTGGTAGCCATAGATCGACTTCTCCTCCATAAATCTGTCCAAGCCCCTTTTAAAGCTATCCAGGTTAGTGACCATCACCACCTTCTGTGGCAGCATATTCCAAACACCAATCACACGTTGCGTGAAGAAGTGTTTCCTTTTATTAGTCCTAATTCTTCCCCCCAGCATGTTCTCTGATGCTGGGATTTCTTCTTGCTGTCTTTCTGCAGTGGACTAGACAGCTCCTCCTGCTTCCAGGTGGTGTCCCTCTTGAAGTCCCCGGCCCAAGGGGGCTGCACCATCATCCGCACCATCCACCGGCCCAGCGCTAAACTCTTTGGAGACGCTTGATAAGGTGAGACGCTCTGCAGGGGGCAGAATTTCCGCTGTATTTGCCGCAATCCTGCTCCTGGGCCAAAGTTGAACCGGTATTACACTCAGATTTCAATTGAAGTCATCATTTATGCCCTTTCCTCCGCATGATGAGCAGACTCTGATCTGGAGAGCCAGGTTCAAGATTCCCCGCTCCTCCACATATAGCCTCCTGAGTGACCTTGGGTTAGTCACGGTTCTTCAGAACTCCTCTCAGCCCCACTCTAGCCCAGAAGCGAGTTTAAAACTCTTCCCCTTCCCCAACTCCACAAGGCGCCGTTTGTGTGGTGGGGGGTGGAGGGGTGGAGAAAGGATTCGTAAATTGCTTTGAGTCTCCTTGTGGTAGAGAAAAGTGGGATATGAGTCCAACTCTTCTTCTTTCAGTTTTACATCTTGAGTTAAGGGCAGTGCATCTACAAGGGGTATAAAGCCCTCCTCATCCCCTACCTCCAGCGGCTGGGCTTGCATTGCCCCACCTACCACAACCCAGCTGATTTCCCAGTAAGCATCCTCACTTCTATTTACAGGGCTGAAAAAGAATCAGATATCGGGAATTTTCCGCACAATCCTTTTCCTTGTTTGTAAGTTCCTGTTTCTTAGGAGGTACTTTTTTCTCGAAATGGCCAGTTCCAATACTATATAGTGTATATCTGGCATTGAAAGTGATGTAATATCGAATCTACTGCCAGAGAGAAAGCAAAACACATGTGGGTCAGAATCCCACCCCCTCGCATGTAAAGATTACAGGAACCTCCAAGGCAAGAAAAAGGAGAATGTGGTGCTTCCACAGTCTGTGGATGGTTTTTTACTCTAAGCCACCGGAACTAAGAGGAAAGGTGGGACATACACATTTTAATAAATAAAAACTTTTCAGTCAGGGTAGCCAGATGGAACCTCCAGCTATAAAGTGGCGGTGTACCAGATGTTGGGCCCAGGAAGGAAGTGGCTATTTCCTTTCCAGCGTGGTGTAGTGGTTAAAAACAGGTGCACCTCTGGGTGGCAAAGCAGGGAATCAATTGATTCTTCTCTGCCACTTGAGCTGTGGAGGCGACCTTGGTGAAGCAGATTAGCTTGTGCACTCCAACACATGCCAGCTGGGGCCCTTTGGGCCAGCCACAGCCTTCAGAAGTTCTTTCAGCTCCCCACCCACTTCACAGGGCGTTTGCTGTGGTGGGGAGTGAGAAGCGGGAAAGGAGATTGTGAAGCCCTTTTCGAGTCTCCCGGCTATGGGAGAAAGAGGAGATATAAAATCAACTCTTCTTCCGCTTCCTGAGATGGTTCATATAGGATCCCGCAGAAATGGAACAGGCGCAACCGGCTCTATTCCAGCAAGGAACGATCAATAACTGGCGTCTCTGACTTAAAGCCGTCTTTTGATCCTTGCATGCCGAGATGGAAATACAAGGTTATGTGCCACCAGTCGACATCCAGTTGCCCTCAAAAGATCCAAATGTTTTGTTGTTCTGGAGTGCCCTATGTGGGTCTATAATGGCTCAGAGTGCAGTCTCCGTATTCAGTTTGTCGCCCCGACAGGTGGCCACTGCTAAGCGGCTATTCTGTGATTCTCAGTTTTTCCAATTCCTTCATATCTTGTAAAACGGGGATAACTGCTCTGGCAGAACTTACAGAGTGGTTGAAAAAAATCTGGTGAGATAATGGAAAGAGCTTAAAGATTAAATATTACTGAACTGTGGAAGAACCAGCCTGTTAGCATATGGGATGTATGAGTATTCCTTTCATCCATGCTTTGTGTTTTCACATATCATTGTCACCTGGATCATTCTTTGCTCTTGGTTCGGGTATCCCTGATTTGTTGATTTCCTTTATGCTCTTCATAGGTCACTGATGCAAAGATAAATGCTGAGTGGAATAAATCCTTTACCAGAGGGGAGTACAGCAATCCAATGCACAAATAAGGAATTCTCAGGTATGCATTTATACTCCAGGAGGAGCAAAATCCATGACTTTCTTGGAGTCAAAAGGCGCTGTGAAATCTTCTAGTTAGTACAGGACACAAGAGGTACCTTTGTCTGGCAGGATGGAATGCAGGGTAAGAATTCATCCTCCCCCCTGCTGAAAACCCCAGTCTACCTGCTGCTTTGCAGCTATCGAGGTGGCATCTGGCGAATACGGGGACCTCAATTCAACGCTTTTCCAAGCCGTCCAGAACGTGGTTGCGCACCATGGCTGAGAAGGTCGTTCTCCAAAACAAAGTGGACTCCTCCTGTCCCGGACGCTGCGTGGTAGTGCAATGGAGGGGGCAGCAGGGGTACCCTGTCTTCCAACTCTGAGAATCTCAAATCGCACGTAATCCTTCTGCTCATCCTCAGGGACTGCTACAGTTCAGGGGAGGGTTACCAGCTTCCAGGTGAGGACTGGTGATCTTGTTCATGACAACTGATCTCCAGGCAACAGAGACCGGTTCCTCTTAGAAGGGTGGTCTTCGCCATGGAACCAATACAGTGGACGTCGCAAGGTGTGTTTCATGTGGGTGGGAGAGGGCAGGAAGCTAAACGAGATTGTAAATTTCGAGGCCTCCTTACAGGAGAGAAAGAGGAGATATAAATCCAACTCTTCTTCTTCTTCTTCCTGCCATGGTTGATATAGGAGCCCAGATCCTGGAACAGGTGAATCCTTTGGCCTGACCTAGCAAGGAATCCATTCATAATTGCGCCGTTGCCCTAGGCGCTTTTGGAATCTTTGCATGTTAGGATAGAAATACACTGCTATGTGCCACCAGTCTTAACAGCCAACACCGTCTCCCTCAAAAGACCCAAAGGTTGACTGGGGAGAAGGCAGCCTCGCGGGATGTTTATAATGGCTCGTGAGTGCAGTCTCTGGATTCAATTTGTCACCTTATCTACTTCAAAACTAGGACAAAGAGGCTTAGGAGACAAAGCTTCTACTCTAGAGCTGTGGCTATGCTAAACTCCTCAAGGCTTCGTAAGTTGATGTGTTTGGGGCTGTGTAGGGATGGGTGGAGGAATGGAAAGTGGAGGATGGGGTATGAGGTCTGAAATTGTGTGCATCGAGGAATGCTGCTGTAAATTTCCTGTTGTGCGCAGGCAATGACAATAAAATGCTGATGCTTATGCTTATACAGTGCTGAGGGGTCTGCTCCCTCCAAAAAAAAACTCCACCTCTACTTTCCTCCTCAGATTCCACCTCCTCCTTAATCTTCCCAAGAATTCCCGCAACCCGGATCTAGATCAGGCTAAACCAAATGTCCGTGCTGGGGATGGGGTTGCCGGTTCCAAAGTTGGGAAAACATTGTGATGCTAAGTTACGTAGCCACGTTGCTTTGTTCACATGTTCTCCTTCAGGATTCACTGGACTCACATTGAGATTACACTACTAAAGAATCCAGCACCCTGACCCAGTTCTGCATCCTCTTCAAGAGAACATTCCTGTCCATCTTTATGCAGACACGGTAAGGACTGGAGAAGGGCAGGTGGGAAGGGGCGGGGACTGGGACGGAAGAGACCCAGGTACGCATGGCGTTGGGAGAGAGGGTGGCGCTTACAGTTTTTTAAAAAGTTAACAGGAGTCTCATGGGTTCCCCAAAATGGGAAACTGGTTGCAGTAAAGCGAAAAGCCCTCTGCAAGGCAATAAAGGTGGGTTGCAGTAAAGCAAGGCCCCCCTACTCATGCACGCGGGGAGGCGGGAATATATAAAACAAATAATGAACATTGAACTCTAAAATCAAGGATTGAAGAAGTGCTTTAGAAGAGAATAGAGCTTCCTTTCTGATGTGTGGGTCTAGTGGTCCCCAACCTGGGTTACGTAAAATTCCACCCCCAGAGCATTTGGGGGGTACCTGAAAATTACATAATCGGATTTGCTAATACGGGGTATAATTTTAGGGGAAATGGGCCGTGCCATAGGGGCATGAGTGAAAAAAGGTTGGCAACCACCAGCTCTAGAGCATGAAAGCATACTGGTGATTTCTGTGCATTGTTCCAGTCCATTAACTCGTTCCTGTGAGGTATACTCCTTCCTGAAAATGGAGGTTCCATTTGTTGTGTGCCCCTCGTGCGGTGAGCCAGTGACAGCGACGCGACCCTCTTTGCCTTATGTGCAGGTTCTCCTCACCCACTCCCACGGTTTATGTCGCGACATCTGCATCGTGGGCGCAGTTGATCGGCCTGGGCGTGTACCGTAATGCACATCGGCAACGATGCCGCCAAGGTAGCCTTTCCAATTACAACACCGGCTTCCTTTTTCTTCTCGAAGTGCTCTGGCTGTCATGTTCACAACATTTTCACCTTGCCCGTCCTCACCTGTAACTGCACCCGATCCAGTCCTGTGATTGCAGTCTGGGAAACCAAGAGGGTGCTTAAAATGATTTGCTATGGTATTCCCCTCTCCCCCCCAATAATAATATCTCCTCAATACGCACAGCTCTACGTGGATGTGCCCCAGCGTTATTGGGGAGAGCCACTGGTGGTTCTGATTCCCCAAGACTGATGGTGGGGATGGAAATTGCTGTCTGTCACAAGCCAGCTTACGGGGACCCGGTGCAGGTTTTCTGCCAAGAAATCTAACCTAGAGCTGGTTTGTTGTAGCCTGCTTCGTGACAGATGGATACCTCACAGAGTCCACCCTCCAGGGGAACGTAGGCGGGGGTCTCTGGTCACTCCTGGAGGTGCGGAGTATTTACAAGGCGAGGACCTCCAGCCTGGTTGTGGCTTCGTGCTGACTGCTGCTTCGCCATCCGCCCTGTCTCTCCCTGCAGTCCCCCCCAGAGATGTCTGGTATTTCTGAGAGAGCATTTGAATTACTGGTACAGCCTGAAGGCCTATTTTCTACGCCAAGACCATGGCGGACATACCTTTCCAGGTGTGAGCTTGCTGGGTTCCTTCTGCTCCCTGCAAGGTGCTGCCGCTGCGACACCACCTGCTCGAGCCTCCCCCGGTCACTGCAGCTCCTGCCTTCTGCAGTTCTCAGACTGAGGAGGGCAGTGGAGGGGCGAAACTGTTGCTTTGGGACCCAGGAGTGTTAATCTGTCCCTCCGGCATCCTCTCAGGTCATCTGTCCCATCGTCCATTTACTGCAGTACACAGTGTACTGGATGACGGCTCAGCCCCCTGAAGTCTCTCTCACGCTTACTGTTTTCCGCACTGTCCACCTTGTACCGCTTTGGTGGCCCAATTCCAGCTCTGGGGCTGGTGATCGGAGCAGCTTCCACTTTCGTACAGGTTAGGGCAGATGGGGTTGTCTGTTTTGGTGCGGGGTGAGGTTATTCAAGACTATAAACCCTTGCAGAAATTCATATTTAGAATAAAAATAAGAGTTTTTTAGATTTATATTTCCCCTTTCTCTCCTATAAGGAGACTCAAAGGAGCTGTACAATCTCCTCTTCCCTTTCCCCCCCCACAACAAACACACATGGGTGGGGCTGAGAGGGCTCCACAGAACTTCGTGACTGAGCCCAAGGTCACTCTCAGCTGGCACGTGTTGGAGTGCACAAGCTAATCTGGTTCACCAGATAAGTTTCATTTCCACAGCTCAAGTGGCAGAGCAGGGAATCAAACCCTGTTCTCCAGGTTAGAGAGTGCACCTGCTCTTAACCATTGCAAAATCCAGATTTCCATGTTTCCTGCAGAGGGGAAAGTCTGAGCCGTCACTGGGAATTTCTACAAGGCCTGGCAGAAGGGGTACCTCGCTTTGGGATTTCTATACCTTGAGAGAAAAGCAGGCAAAAATTACAGAAACAAATGCCCTTTGTCTCAGTTTTTTTTAGAATGAAATTTGATGTCAAATTGAATGACCTGAATCTTTCAAGTAGAAATTCAAAATCTTGTGACAAAAATAAAACTGTCCACCTCTTTGGAGAGAGAAATCAACCTCCCAACCTATTTAACCACAGTTCCTTGATCTGGGACGTATGTTGCTGCAGAATGCTCTAAACCTAATTTATCTTGATGGAAAAGCACATCTTTGAATTTGCTGGTATCTGGGAGGAGAAATCTATCAGTGTTGATCTGCATTATTTTTTTCTTTACTCTGAATTGTCGTGTTTTGTAGAATGTGTGTTTCAGTATGTGTGAGTTTTTATAGGTAGGTCCCCTTCCAAGACATCCTAAGAAAAATAGGCCATCGCGTTTTCAAACCACTTTCACAACTGTTTGGCAAGTGGGGTTTTGCTATTCCAAGCACAGCTTCAAAGAGCACACTGAAAGCAGTTTGAAAGTGCATTATTCTGTACATGTGTGGGAATGAGCTGTAGTCTCATTTCCTTTTAATACCTTTGCTGTGTGTATTTTGTTAACAGATGCATGGTATTAACATGTCTCTGCCAAGATAGAATCAAAACGCGACTTTTGAAGCGCCTGTAAAACTTATCAGTTTCTTTAAGGGCAGAGTGACACGTTTTTGGATTCCTGATCTTGTTTAATCCCCTGAGAGCTCCAGCCGTTAAGATTTGAGATTCCCTTCTCCAAAGCCCAAGAAGCTTTAGCTGCCTTTTATTCTCAGAGTCTCCCTTGTTTCTCTGCCTTTGTTTCCTAGGGTGGCAACTTTGTCGGTCCTGTCACAAGGTTGTGCCATATCCCTGTCCTCCTCTATTCTCTGGCTTCTTCTGCTCACAAGTTTCCTTAAGACTATCCCAATTCCTACTCTACAATGGAGTTCATATGTCTCTTCATGTCAGGTGAGGCTGCTAGTTAACACATCATACCTTCGGTGTGCACCGATTATGATAGTATGGAAGTGCCGTCAGAGTTTTGGATGGTACCTTGCATTTCAAGGAGAGAGACGTAAGTGTGCCACTTTTTCAGGATCCTTCCTTCCCCCGCCAACAGCAATCAGAATAGCAATAAAACGGAACTTCACAATATTCAGTGAAAACAGAATGCAGATTTGAGGGAGAACCTTCCATATTCCTGATTTCACCAAATATTCTATTCAGATAACACACCCACTGATACATCTCAAATAAACAATTACTGTTTGTAGCTTTGCCATTACTATAGACCTATTCAATTAATTCCTCCGCTTCTATTTGTGAATCCCCTTTGATATTATTATGATTATTTAATTAAATGGTTCAGCAACATACAAGAAATGCAACTCTCACTTCTCATCAAATTCTATGCTTTGATTGTCTATTTACAGGGTTCCTTAGTTTAGCCATATTGTAGCCAATGCCCTTATTTCTCCTCCTCCCAAACGTTGGGGCCCGAACTTCTTGATATTCTTTTTTGTGCAGTGTTTGTACCTAGGTCTGGTGACCATGTTTTTTGTGTCCTGGCTCAGGTATGGCTTTGAAGGCGTCATCTTGACCATCTATGCCTTGGAACGCGGAAGAGCTGGGAATGCAAGAGACAATGAACTGTCCCTACAAGGATCCTACCAAGGTTCTGAAGAGCTGGATGTCGGGGAAGCTTTCAAACTCTACATGGACTTCATTGTCTTGGGCATCTTTCTTTGTCATTCTGAGGCTTTTGGCCTTACCTTATCCCTCAAGTATAAGGTGAAGTCTGAAAGATAGCAAGGGGTCTCTGGCATGGGCCTCAATGCCCTCTGGTGGACCTTGGTCATCTGTCACGATGTTGAAGGGATGGGAAACTCGCTGTAAATAATTTGACCAATGAGGGAAAGCTATCCGTCGCCAGGCCAGCAACTGACTCACTCGAGAAGGGTTGATGCAGACATCTCAGAACTGTTTTTAACCTTTCCAGGCATTCCCTTCATTGCAATTTTTTTTGTATAATTCTGAATGTATCAATCTCTCTTCCTGGAGCAATACCCGCAGAGGGAAGTTGTCCTTGTCCACATGGCCCCCCAGACTGGATCCTCCTTTGGGCCACATCTGCTGTCACTTGGTTTCTGGCCTCCACTATGAAGGGGAGAGAAGCTGGAATCAATTTGGATCTTGGGGTGGGCAAGGGTGGGGCGGGGGCCAAATGGAGAAGGGAGTTGTGACAGGCTTAGTGGTGGTCCCTCTGCAAAGCACAGTTTTGTAGCTACGTCGCTTTGTGCTGTTTTTGACTCGCTCGCCAGTCGGCTATAACTGTAGCATGTGTATCAATATTAAGAGACTGGAAGATCTGTCAGGATTGGTTGCACAAGGCTTTTGGTGTTTACCGAAGCGACAAAGGATTTTTTTGGTATTTTCCCTCCATCCCCTTCCCAATCTTTTCCTTGTATTCTTTATGAGAAACCAAATGACAGTTTGTTATCTAGTCTTTGCTAGAGCTCTGGGCAGGTATCTAAATGGAGAACAGAATGGCCAATACATAGGGGACTCTGTGACCATCAACCATGCGTGAGACATTAGAGACATACTATCAATCAATGGCATAGAATCCCATCCCCTGCTGTCTTCCCTGGATTCCTCAAGTAAATCACTCTATGTCATTTTAGAATCAACAGTTGTACCATGTAAATTGTGCTGTGCCAATCCTCGCGAGTCATTTTGTGTGGAGGGATGTCCTCGCTGTTCCCATTTTACAAAACTGAAGAGTGGTATGCCTTAAGCCAGGCGATGGATTCATGGCTTAGGGAAAACTCGAATCCAAGCCACTCTTTCCACCCCTTAAAAAAGAACCTCGGTGGTTTATTAGGATTGTTTCTTCCCTGGCTCATTCAAGACATGTATAACAATGCAAAGAGCTTTCAGTGCTCTTTGAAGCTGTGCGGAATAGCAAAATCCACTTGCAAACAGTTGTGAAAGTGGTTTGAAAACGCTTTTATTTTATGCAGCATGAAGGGGCCTATGTCTATGACCCAAACTAAAAATCTGAACCTGACATATTTTCTCTCTGGGCTATCCTCCCGCTAGTTGCCCCTTTTCTTGTTTCCCAGCAACTGACAAGTAGAGATTCAGCGGGATCCGCTTTTATGTGATGAGTTTCTGCCTGCACAGAAATATCAGGAACCTTGGGGAAAAAAACCCTAACGTGATGTTCAGACTGTTGATAAAAGAATACCCAGATGATTCAATGATGTGGGAGGGAAGGGTTTTTGCAGATATCTAGGAAATGCTTTTCCTTTGATAACAATGATAGGACAACTGAGACAATCCTTTTTACTTTATTACTTATTTGCAATGTTTATTATTTATTTTACCTGGGCCAATTACTGTTTAAAACGTATATCCAAGGAAGTGTCCTATGTGACTTGACAGATTGGTGTTTCTAGTTTTCCTTCCCCCCCCCCCCCCCCCCCTCCCTCAAGCACCAGTGTTGGCATCATAATTTTAAAGCAATGGATCAAAACAAAACTAGAGGCCAAAGTTTATCCAACAAAAATTTAATTGTACGGCAAAGACAGACAAGTTTAGCAACAACCGCCTGAGTTTTCTGAATTTTGAGCAAGCTTGGACGTAATCCTAAGGACAACTATCAACACTGTATACAGAATCAAAAGATTTAATTATGGTGAGAATATTATAAAATTGTCCAATCTATAAACACAAAGCCAATGAGATTTGGTTGGTTTTCCTGTAGCGAACCTGGTTTTTCTGCACAGTTGGCACTTGGCAACGGATGAACCAGATCCCCATAAATGCGCCTTCCACCCTCCGCTCCACATTCCTAAACTCGCTAATCTCTAATGGGTCCACTTTTTCCCCATTTCCCTCACTTCCCTTAGCTAACACCTTTGGAAGGGACTAGTTCATGGACAGCTGGGGGTGAAGTTTGCAACAATAGCAAGGTCTTGTCTTCACCTGCAGACAAGTGAAAATTTTAACAAGTATTTAAGCAAAGCGACTGTTAGCTGGTCTCAATCTGAGTGCTGCCTCACCGGTTCTGTGTGTGTGTTTTGTGACATGATTACTTGTGCTGAGAATAAGACCTCAAGGCTTCTCCATGATATTAGAAGGGTTGCTAGCTCCAGGTTGGGAAATTCCTGGAGATTCCTGGAGGGGTGGAGCTCTAGCAAGGGACGGGTTTAGGGAGGAGAGAGGCCTCCGTGGGGCATAATATTGTAGAAGACGCCTCTCTGGCTTCGCCACCACTACTGCCAGGCAAACAGATATCCATCATGTGGAGATCAGCTGTAACTCTCAGAGATCTCCAGGCCTTACCTGGAGGTTGGCAACTCTTAGTGTTTTCTTGTGTGCACTGGTAGGGTGACGCAGAGCTGTTTCTGGCTCCTTCCCTTCATTCTCTACCTCTTGTACTTGGGAAGATGCAAGTTCCATCTCAAGGCAATGTCCTGATTCATACTTCATACCACATTCCTATGGCCAGGGGCGGGGCATACTCCACCTGTAGCACACAACAACCCCCTGCCTCTTTTATATGCAGCCAGGTCAGGTAGGCCACTTCCATGCCGAGGGAGTGTTCTTTATGTTATTTGGGAGCAGGAAGCCAACCAAAAGAGAGCCTGGGCATGTGTGTGCTCATGCTAGCGCCAGGAATTCTCCAAGACCACCATTACTTGGGCGCATCCAGCTAACCTTCCAGATCGGCGTGAGCTGTTTTATGATGCACTTTTAAGGAATTCCATTTCTCAGAAAGTGGGGAGAAAGGTCCACGTATACAGAATGGGGGTGTGTGGGGGCGAGATAGACACCAGCCTGCTTCTTCCAGCCCCATGCCTTCCCCATCTG
Organism: Sphaerodactylus townsendi; assembly: GCF_021028975.2. Taxonomy (NCBI): domain Eukaryota; kingdom Metazoa; phylum Chordata; class Lepidosauria; order Squamata; family Sphaerodactylidae; genus Sphaerodactylus; species Sphaerodactylus townsendi. The sequence goes on along the minus strand of NC_059432.1, from coordinate 1,339,475 downwards.
TACTTTTAATATAGCCATGCCAAGCTAAAAATGCGTAAATGCTATTTGTGGTGGCTCTGTTTGCTAGCAGGTGAGCACAGGTGTTATACTACCTGCTAGATTTTTTAGCAGGGTTTATGGCAGCATTCTAAGCTGCCGTTTCCAAGAATGGGACGGAGTTTCTTCTTTCACTTTGACTGGATGGGACGCTCCACAGGTGTGCTCCTCTGCGTTGGGGACAGGATGGGGACACAGGGAGGTGGAATACTTTCTCCATTTTTAATTCAACCTACCCATTCCCTGAGGTTCAAGTTAGTCAGCAAGCAGCATCTGCTCAGAGCAGGATTTCTGCACCTGATTTGGAAACTAAGGTTGTATGGAAGGGCCTGCATGCTTCGGGCAGGAATTAACCTAAAGATAGGCTCATTCTCACCCATTCCAAACGCTTCTTTCCTTGGCTGCTGTTTGTGGGGGGCTGATGAAAATGTGCTGATGCCCCTTGTCAGGTTCAGTTCCCTCCTTACCATTAGCAAGTACATTAGGGCATGATTTCAGAAACCACAAGGGGATGGCTGCAGCTTGCCTCTTGGAGACCAAGTGCTGGTCCAAATGGGCTTTTTTGTCTAATTGAGCAAGATGGATCATGAGGAAGGGGATAATTTCTCTCTCGCTTTTCTATATGTCCCCAAATCTGTGGCTGTAAGGGATGATTTCATTGTGAATCCAGACTCCTGAGCATTTGTCTCAGGAGCCCCAAAATTAAATTAGGGGTTAAATCCTGCCCACTTTCCTTTGTGGCTTTTCTCAGAAATAGTGGGATGTGGGAATAAGGCCTTTAAATCCCTCCGAAGGTTGCATAGGTCTTAATGTCCCATCTTTCTACTCCACAGAGTAAGAATAACTGGGAAGGCTGGCCACACGAAGCCACGGAGATACAATTTAGCCCCCCCATTCTTCCACGTCCGCCGCAAGAGCCATTGACTTTCTTCTCTTGGTTAACAGCAAAAGACAGAGCAAAGCTGCCAGCTCTTCCCCGAGTGCCTCTTGAGCAGGGGTGTCCAACTCTGGCGCCCCTGATGTTCATTAAGGAACGTGATTCTTCTCAGTCCCTTCCAGCTACGCTAATTGGCTGACGGGAATTGTAATCCACAAACATGTGGGGCGCCAGAGTTGGACACTCCCTGCAGTCTGGCAAAGCTTCGGAATGTGTCCTGGCGGTACGCTGGTATGCCTAGCTCTACCTTAATCTTGCTGAAGGAGGCCGGTATGGTCCTCACTTCAGCCTTCTTTCTGGATACATATTTTTTTTTTACAAACAAGAAAAACTATCATATAGAAGAAGCCAATTGCTACTGGGTTACATGCTTCACAATAAAGTGGGCAGAGTGAGTACTCCGGGCCAATTTGAAGCACTCGGAAGAAAGTAACCTGGTTGATAATTTCTCGAGGGCCTGGTCCCACAAATTTCTCACTTTGGAGCTGAGGATGCTGGTGGAAGTTGGTTGTGTGTGGTTCATTTCAGTGTAACGCTGCTGTCTTCTATATACTGTTGGATTTCTCACATATTAATAAAACCTATATTTATACTGTAAAATTCTCTGTTGTTTGTGGGTCCTCCCTCTGACAGCTCTAGTGAGGGCATCTGTCTGGGAAGGAGGTTGGTTTGGGATCTCAGATTGGCACCATAGAGATACAGGGTTCCAGATTAAAAGCCTTCCTTTAATGGGGTCAGTTTTTTCATAAAAGAGATTCCTGGAGATGCATGGTATTTTTCTGTTGATTTGCAAATATACACATTGAGTGGCAGCCAGGCACCAAGACAGGGGAAGAAAGGTGTGTGTGCATCTTGACCACCAGATGAAGAGAAATATTTTCTTCTTACTAGATTCTGTTTTATTTCCAAAATTCTGACCTCCAGACAGCTGGGTGTATGTTCCATAGGGCCTAATGGGCTGTGATGCAAAAAACATTCATCAATATGTATCATCTGTCTATCATCACGTATTTCATCTCCATCCCACTTTTCACCCTAGTAGGGATCAGGAGTGCTTCTACCATTCTCCTTCTCTTCTATTTTATCCTCACAACAGCCCTGTGAGGGAGATGAATTCAAGAGGATATAACTGTCCGAAGCATTTCCAAGACTTAAAGCAGTGAGCCTGTGGCCTTTGGTGAGCCAGTTGGCATGACCAGCCCGCCTGATCCTGCCATGTGCTGGGATGTGGGAACCTTTCTCTTCTCATCCCCCCCCTCTGCTGTAGTTACCGCTTTTCCACTTTGCTTCTCAGGCCCTATCAGCTCATTAGACACTGCTGTTGTAGGCAGCCTGTTAAGAATGGCACGGAACCTGTCCAGGTGATGGTCAGCACCTCGAGCAGGAGGGATGATGCTGACATCCTTTCCTGCAAACACCACCGGGACTCAAAGCAGCTTTAACTGTGGCCCAAACCAGAGTGGTTGTAATGAGATTGTTTCTGTTCATTAGAGCAATTGTTTTGCAAATCATCACGCTGCCAACTCTCGCTAAGTATGTGGGTGGGGGTAGGGTCAAGTACTGGGCTGAGATTTTGCAACAAAAAAGTGAATTTCCAAGTTGATGAATGAAAGAGGGCCCATTATACTTTGGTGCTCTGCTGTACGGTGAGGGTACATTTCCTTCAAGAGCAGAGGTTTTATTGCAGACGCACTGGCTAATTTAACAGTGCTGCAGATCCCAGAAGCTCTCATGGTTCCTGAGAACAGGCAAAACCCGAAGTTCTCCCTCACTTCGGGGTTTTCCCAAAAAATGAAAAATTAATAACGAAAGCCTGTGCAATAGTATTATTGTGAGGAAGATCAATTTGACATTTAAGGGCTCGAGGAGGAGGAGGAGGAGTTTGGATTTTATATCCTCCCTTTCTCTCCTGTAAGGAGATTCAAATGGGTTTATGATCTCTCTTTTTCCTTCCCGCCCTCCCATTACAAATACCCTGTAAGGTGGGTGGTAAATGAGAGAGCTCCAGCTAACTGCAGGATCAGCCTGGCTCCAGCTTCAGCTGGCATGTGTTGGAGTGCACAAGCCAATCTTGTTCACCAGATAACCCTCCACAGCTCAGGTGGCGGAGCAGGGGATCAAACCTGGTTTTCCAGATTAGAGTGCACCTGCTCTTAACCACTACACCAAGCAGACCATCTTATTATCTGGTCAAGAATATCAATATAGTCCCATTCATATGCTCCCACCTCTTCTTTCTCTGTCTCTTCTACACGCTCCAGTCTCCCATTGCTTTCTGGGGGTGAAGCAGGGGCATCCTCCTCCATCGCCAATGATTGATCACACCTGGCTGGCCCAATTCCCTTCCGAGCTCTCCAGCACTGCAGCAGGGGAAGGGAGCCAGGCTTCACTCATGGAAGAATACCGGGACATATAAAATTTAGAGGGCTTTTTAAAAAAAAGCTGTCAATCTTAAGTGATCCATGGGGAACAACCTTGAAGTGAGGGCAGGCAAGCTGCACAGCGACCCCACTGTGGAGAGAAGAGCATCGTGGAAAGTGCTCCAGGCATAATGGGCCAGGGTCTTTACTGCATGCGCATAAGGTTGGAGATCTCCCAGTAACTGGACTGATCTCCAGACAACAGTGTCTCTGGGAGAAAATACCCGTTTTGGAGGATGTACTCTGTGAGATTCTACCCTTTCCCCAAGCCCTGCTGTCTTCAGGTCCCACCCTCACCCCCACCCCAAGAGAGGTGTCCACAGGAATTTCCCAACCCAGAGTTGAGAAGCCACCATGCCCATCTGCTCCCTGGCCAACTACAAGGTGCCTTCTTCCCAGCTAGCACTGAACTTTTTTCTGCCTGCACTCTCCACCGTAGATGAAGCAATGCTCGCAATCTGTGAGGGGTGAAACCTCCATAGTCAGAGACAATCTACCACTTGGCCTCTAGTTGTAAGAGCAAACGGGCAGGAGGTGCCTGTTGCCATCAGGTCTTGTCTGTGTTCTTCCTGAAAGAGTTTTAGCTGGCTCCTGAAGCAGCCTAGAATGAACTTGTGCTAAGCCCAGCAAGACATGCATTACGCCATTTTTGCCGGCGCTATGGCCCAGTGCAGGAAAGAAGCCTTCTGTCAAAGATCCACTTTTTTATTTGTTAAGGTTGCTCCTCTCAGAGCCTCCGGTTCAGCACTCTAGCTGCATGAGGAACTCGGGATGATCCTGCACAAACGTAGCCTTGGGTTGCCTGGACTTGATGGAGTGTTTGTTTACTTATATCTATTTATCCCCTGCCTTCCTCCCCTGAGGGGACCAGCAGCAGCTTACATATACCTCCATTTTATCTCTCACAACAACCCTGCGAGGTAGGTTAGGGCTAACACTGTTTGACTGGCCTATGCCAATCCAGCAAACTTCCCATGGTGGAGAGTGGGATTCAAACTCAGACATCTTTCAGGATCTCTAGTTCAGCAGTGGCGAACCTTTGGCACTCCAGAGGGGCAGACTACAAGCCCCATCAGCCCCTGCCAGCATTGCCAATTGACTGGCAAGGGCCAGACTTGCAATGGCTGATGGGAATGGTAGTCCAAAACGTCGGGAGAGCCAAAGATCTGGCCACCACGTCTCTAGTCTGACATCCTTCCCACTATTACATCAACACACTGTTGGTCTAAAACTGGAGTTGGGCACCAGACTCTGACTGTTATACTGTTAGGAATGACTGTTAGAATCTCTCCTCTACAAACCTTGCCTCAGACTTATGGGAGGGAGACATTGACTGGGGTGAGAAAATACACTCTGGCTTCCATGCTCAGAGGCACTTCAGCAAGACATCCCACATCCTGAGATCCTGGCTGAAACCAAGCACCCCAGGAGCATTACTGGGTGAGGCAAGGAGAGAAAATTATCACTCTTTCTTTCTGGGCAATGTCTTTAGCAGTGACAGGACAGGTAGAAATTCAACAGGTGCAGCCTTGCTCTCGCACATGCAGCTGCAGCACTGGTGAACAAGGCACGCTTAGCTCTGCATTCTTCAGCCTACCGCATAGCAGCTGCTTGCCACATTTCTGGGATCCAGCTGCTTGCCTTCCAGCGCCTGCAGCACACCCACCCTCAGGAAAAAGCTTGGACCGGCACCATCACTCTACCCCTTCCAAACGCTCAACAAAAAAATAAACCTGGGAGCCTCAAAAGCTCGCCTCTGTTTTCCTCTCACCCAGGAAGAATCACTCTCTTAGACAGCCCTCGCTTGGAAGTGATGGGTCAAATTTCAGTCTGGCTCCTACCCCTTCACTTCAGCAGGACAGGACAGGCATCCAACTGGTCCAGTACTGACCTCTCCGCTTTGCATTTGCTGCAACCATAGGCATGCTCCATTGGAGGCAAACCCAGTGGGACTGCAACCGAGCATTGGTAGCCAAAATAGCTCTTTGCCCTGAGATCATCTCCCAGCCTGTGTGCTGTCAGACACTCTCTGACAGCTCTGTCTTCCCACCCCTCCTCTGCTGTTTTTTTTCCCTTCTATTTTGGAGGCGCTGCCAACAGGGAGAGCCAGTGGTGGAGCCTGATGGGGAGGGCCCAACTTTGCAGGAAGTTACGGCTGCAAAGATGCTGTCTGAAGAACCGAGCACCCTCAGCAGAGACAGAAATAAACCAATGAAGGGGGGCAACCGGAGAGGAAAGAGAGCCGAAATAAACACAGGCGGGCAGCAGATAACAGCTGACAGCGACAAGGAACTGGGCCCAGGAATGCCAACTATCTGCTGGGAGGAATTTCCACTGGAGGTAACCTTTGGGGGCGTGAGAAGGGTCCCTCCACTCTGGTTTGGCCTTCAGACATCCTCGGAAGGGGGATTCTCAGGTTTCAGCTCTACCCCGTGATTTCCAGAGGGCTGGGACTTTCTGGTTTTGTCTTTGTCAAGCACCGGGCGACTTTGTTCAAACAAAATATGCACAGATATGTGTACAGACTCCTGATTTGGCTGGAAGAGCAGAAAACATGTTGGTTCCTCTGCTGAGCGGAAATGAGTAGAGCAATTTCAGGGGTTGCTGCTTTCTTAGGACATTTCCTTAGCAACTGATTTCCATATCAGGTTAGACCTGGGGGCTTTATTGGAGATTTTTAAAAAGCTCCACATCCTTTTCCCCATTGACATCTGTAAAACTGGAGCATTTTTGCTTTTTAAGATTGTTTTCTTTCTTTCTTTCTTTCTTTCTTTCTTTCTTTCTTTCTTTCTTT
>NC_059432.1:1317070-1333188 GCF_021028975.2 Sphaerodactylus townsendi | reverse complement strand
CCGTATATACTCATGTATAAGCCAACCCATATATAAGCCGAGGCACCTAATTTTACTGCCCAAACCTGGGAAAACTTATTGACTCTGGTATAAGCCAAGGGTGGGAAGCCAGGAGACAAAGGGAGCTCCTTATTTGGGCAGTGACATCAGGGGGAGTCACTGCCCAAATATGGAGCCTCCCAGGGTTTGAGGAAGCCCAGCCAGCCAGGGTGCCTCGGGGTTCCCCCTTCACCCTCCCAGGAGGGCAGCAACAAGCAGCTTGTGCAGCCACAGGGAGGTCGTCCGGGCCATGCCCCCAACCTCGGCAAAGGTCTGAAGAGCCGGCTGGTAAGCCGTGACTCATGTATAAGCTGAGGGGGCATTTTTCAGCCTTAAAACAGGGCTGAAAAACTCGGCTTATACACGGCTTATACATTATACTCGGCTTATACATTTACCATATATGGTAAATGGATTCTAAATGAAATCAAGCCTGAATTCTCCCTAGAAGCCAAAATACAAAACTGAGGCTGTCATACTCTGATCATAACATGACAAGAGTCACTGGAAAAGACAATAATGTGAGGAGAAGTTGAAGGCAGCAGGAAAAGAAGACCCTAGATGAGGTAGAGTGACTCAATAAAGGAAGTCTCGTCCCTCTGTTTACAAGACCTGAACAAGGCTTTTAACGATAGGACGTATGGAGGACATAAGGGTCGCCATAAGTCAGGAGTGGCTTGACAGCACATAACATACTGGGAGAGAAACAATGTGCTTTAGGCCATTGACTTACAGGACTTCTAAGTGCCACTCTGCTTAGGATGAAATTATAAGGGGCATTCCTAAAATCTTCTAAGATACTTGGGAAGCATTTGTTGTCTTTATACAAATGACCTTACATCCCCTTCTGGATGAACAAGATGCCTTTCCAACAAACGGGAACTTTTCATCTTATGATTTCACCAGGTAGTGGGAAGGGATCTTATGGCCTCCTGGAAGAAAGCAGGCCATAGTCTTTTTTTCTCTCATTTCTTTCTGTAATTAGGCATAAGGATGCCAGCATCCAGGTGGGGCCTAGGGATCTCCTGGAATTAGAGCTCATCTCCAGACTATAGAGATCAGTTCCCCTGGAGAAAATGGATGCTTTAGAGGGTGAGCTCCACTGAGTTCTCCACTGAGGTCCCTGCCCTCTCTAGGTTCTACTCCTTAAGCTCCAGGGGTCTCCCCTGGAACTGGCAACCTTACCCATCTCCTCCAGTAACCAGGGGCAACCTAGCAATCTAAATTGGGCAACCAGCCCTGCCATCAGATACAATGAGGCAGCAGATTGCTGACATCATTCATGAGGGAAAAGGTTTCCATTTATTTATTATTATATTGGAGTGGATGAGGAGAGTTGTATTTTTTGCTTGTTAAGCTAAAGACTTCAGGTTCATTCTTGGGGAAAGGGAGACCTTCAAGATGCAGGGAAGTAGATATTATTTTATAAAAACGAACTTCAAAACAGGGTAACTAACAAGAATTAAGGCTGTTAGAAAACATTTCCAAGACCTGCTGATTTGGAAAATGTATGCTTTTCTGTAAAGGAAGGCTTTGAGGAGGTAAGCCCAGCAAGAAGAGTAATGCATACTTTGTAATACAAACTGATACATGTATTACCAATTAAAATACATTTGATACAGACATATCTACAAACTCCCATAAAGACAAATGTGTTGCCCCAAAATTTCACTGATCTGATGGTTCAGAAAGGCATTAATTTTATCTCATCATAATGGCCAGTATAAGCATGTGACATCAGGTGTCAGATGGAAGGACACATGCTGGACTTCTATACTGGTTTGTATATTTATTGACAGCACAACGTCCTTCCTCACATGACTATAAGGTGATGGAGAGAATTTCCAGTATCTCAAGCTGGTGAGCAGGAACATCCCACCGGTACCCGTAGGAGGATCAACAGCAGAAGCAGAGGGAGAAAGTGCACAATCCTCCATGAAGGGTTGACATAGATCATCCCCACATTCAGGATCTGTCTCCCACTGGCATTTCTCAAGCCATGTGGGCAGAGATGGGATCCAACCAGTTCTCACCACTTCTCTAGAAGTGGTTACTCATTTTTTCTGAGTGCCGAGATGGGGTTACTAAAGCAACCTCCCTGCCCAATAGGGAGTGGAGGTGCGTGTGTGCGGCGGCGCCACTGTTTGAATCCCACCACCATCGGAACCTGTTATTAAAATTTTTGAATCCCACCACTGACTGTGGGTGTTGTGACGCACCAGTTGGGGCAGTTCTTTCCCCAAATGGGAGAGGGAGAACTGAAAAATATCAAGTTCAGGGTTTTTTTAACCTGAACATTTTCAGTTAACGTTACCCAAAATTTACTGATAGTTTTTATTGGTGCTCAAGCCTAGATCCTACCCTGAGTGAGGCAGGTTAGTTCGATATACTATCAAAGGGAAATAAATATCAGGTGTCTATTATTACATTTTTATCATGATAATTGTTCATGGAGACATATCTTGGGTTTTTTTTTAGCTGATGCAGAAAAAAAGGGTTTTAAAGTTTAAGACTTGGACGTTGTTAGGAGGGGCAAGTTTCAGCCACCACCACCAAAGTCGGAGTAGCATCTGCAGCTTGAAAGGTCACACAGAGTTTGGCACATTTATCTTTATCAGTGGTATGTTCTTGGAAGTTTAATGTGTTCAAATGCTGGAATAAAAAGCTATTTTTAGACCAAATGCTCAAGTAAAAAGGTATTTCTGTGCAGCTGTCTGTGGTATAAAAGCAAAATGGTGCACCTGTGTGCATATCACATACCTTTTGATTTGCCTTACTGGGTAGTTCACTTAAATGCTATCCTTGCAAGCAAACGCAGGCAGGGATGCATCACCCTCTATAAGAATGCAGCCACTGCAGCAGTCACTCAGTTCTGGTGGCACTCCCTAGTCTGCTATTGATTAAAGCCACACAAATTGAACTGAGCCCGTATTTTAAGTTCTACAAATACAAGCAAGATTTCCTAAATGAATCTTTGTGGGGTTTTTTGTCCAGGTTCTCTTGATAAATATAATTATATTATATATTATTATATCATGTATATAACCAACAATTCTTTTAAATGATAGAAAAGATTATGCTGACCTCTATAAATGGCTAATGAATAATTACACTTTCATTTTATCAAATTATCTATCATTTTATCTATTTGTGACATTTGAATATTCCTTCAACCCTTCTGCACACATAAAAGCCCAACCCGAGGAGGAAGTTTTTCAGAGTTTTCGGCACACATCATTTTGACATGGGGAACACCAAACACACCTCCATCTCCCCTTTGAAGCCTGATAAAGTTCAGCTCAAGAAAAGTAAATATGCTGCTAGAAGCTAAAATGGCTGAACTGAAGCTACTATACTTTAGTCACTTTAAAAAGTACCATTGGGAAATATAATAATGCTAGGAAATATCGCAGACTAGGAAAAGAGGGAAAGGGAGATGGATTGATTCAATAAAGGAAGCCATGGTCCTCAGTTTGGGCAAGGATGTTACCAGGAGGATGTTTTGTAGGTCATGCATCTATTAGAGTAACTTGATAGCACATAATTCACACAAACAGGCCCCCCATTAACAGGTCTTCTTGTTCTCCACCTTTCCTAAGGTTTGAAATCAGGGTTTTGAGGGAAGACTAAGCCTATCAGATGAGGGGGCAGGTCTACTCGTGGTCTTTGGCAAAGCAAAGCATAAAATACCTCCCAGTTTTAAAATGTCTGGGGAGAGGGGCAGAGAGAAGAGCCCATTCTCTTCTCTTCCACCTCATCTGACTTCAGGCTTCTTCTGGGTTTGTAGCGTCCCAGCAGAGCAAAAGTCAGGGGGCAGGAAAGAGGGTATAGGCATTCTAAATAGTTAATGGACACCAGCCTCCCAGAACTCTTCTTCCCCCTGTGAGTGTTAAGCTCTTCCAGAATGCTTGTGCGCTCAAAGCCTACTGAAGCCACTGTCAACATGCAGTCTTTAAAAGGGGAGGGTGGGAAGATGAGATTGGAAGGTCCTTAAGGTGGAAGTGTGGAGGGTGCCTCAGTCGGGGGAAGGAGGGAGATTAGCAGAGCCAACGAGAGTTGCCTGAGGGTCTGTGTCTCTTACTGCATAGAACTTGGCATCTTTGAACATCTCCTCAGGAACTTTTAGCTCCCTCTCCTTTTCATTCACCATAGTCTCACCTGACCAACAGTCACAGCTTTCTGCCTTACCAAGGGCTGTGACTCCTCTCTGAGGCCCAGGATCTTGCTCATCCCCCCACTACGCTTGGCAGCGACCTAATCAGGGAACAGTGTGTGTGTGCTCCAGAATGAGCTCCCTTCCTCCTAGCAGCAGCTTGATTGAGGAAACAGGGTGCACCCTGCAGGACGAGCTATCTCTGCTGGGCAATTGAGCCTCCCTATCCTCCTAGCAGCAGCCAAATCAAGGGAATGGATGTGCACACTACAGAACAAGCAATGCCTTCTGGGCCAATTGAGCCTCCTTCACCTTCTGCCACAAGCCACTTTCTGACCACTGCCAGGGACACATGCACTCACACACACCCCGCCCCACTAGACACAGCCATATTGGTGAGAACCGGATTCAAATCCCACCTCAGCTGTAGAACTCACTTACTGACCTTTGGCCATTCTCTCTCACCCTAACCAACCATGCAGGGGTTTGTCAGAATAAAATCCTGTTTTGAGCATAGAAGAGAGATAGGATACAAACATAATAAGTAAGTATGTAAATGCATGGCAGTCTCTATACAGCATCTGACAGAGAAAAAACAGCAGAATGTACACCACAGAGACTGTCAATTCTCTCAGATGTATCTGGATTTCAGATAGAGATTTATAAACTGTATTCCTAAAATATCAAGTGTCTATTAGGTGCAGGCAGAGGCAAAGAGAGAAGGACTTTAGAAGAGGATCTTAATTAATGGGCTGGAGAATACGAGCAGCAGCATCAAGTTCCCTGGCCCTAAGCCTTTCAAGGTCTTAAAGGAAAGAGCCAGTCCTTAATAATAATAATAGCAATTGACTGCATAGGGTGTACAATGGCTTACAAAAGCATAGTCAAAACAAAACAGAACAAAACAGAAATCTCTCGGTCTGCTTATAAGCACACATAAGAGCTTTCCAGCAGCTTCTTTAAAACTACCTGTTTTTGTACCTGACATTAATTCCATTTCTACAGAAGTGAGCTCAGAAATATTACCTTGGCAACCAATTAGATCATATGAGAATTTCCCTTGAAATTCTTTTCCCATCAGAGAAGTATTATGAAAGCAGGAAACTAATCTTAAAGCTGCAGTGTTTATATACAGGTCAGGACCAGTACTATTAAGCGGCTGAGTTCACAGAATTATTCAGATTGGAGAAACTAGGGCCCTTTACACAAAAAACACCTAAAACATTTGTAAAACATTTTCAACCCCCCCCCCCCCAACTTTACCACAATGTTTGCTCGCACTCACTCTCTAGTGTAACGATTCATGGCTGCCATTAGGTAATGGCTGCCATTAGGTACCTTTATTGAGTTATGTGTTGTATTGATATTTCAATGCCTCAAAACTTCTTGCCACGCTTCAAAGATTTAACATCCCCGAAATAATAAAGCACAGAGAAATGATTAAAATACACAGGTGAGGGGGAACCGAGTGAACTTAGAAAATGGAGCCAAGGAGGAAGTTTAGGGAAGGCAGAGAGGTAGGAAACATACTAAATAGGTCATAGAGCAACTGAAGACGTTTTCAAAACAGTCCAACCAGATAATTGTTTTAAAGGGGGATTTACTTAAAAGGTTTTGAGGTTGGAAATAAAATGTTTTTGGGAAGGGAAGAAAAGGGAAGAAAATAATGTATTATTTCATTGAGGAAATGTTTTATTTCCTGCCTCACAACGTTTTAAAATGTTTGTAAGGAGTGCCATCTTCCAGGTGGAGTTTGGAGCTTTCTTGGAATTATAACTGATTCCCAAAAAACAGAGCTCAGGCCCTTTGTGCACGGGCCAATAAACATGGTGTAGGATGTTAAATCACCGATGGGGGGGACTTGGCACAGATTCCACCCCCCAAACAAGTCTATCCTATGTTATTTCCCCCCAACTCAGGTGCATCTGGTCATGTTGTGGGACATCGGCATGGCTGTGGAGATTCATTTGGGCATACTTGCATAGCTATGCATGTGTGGGAATTAATTCTTTTAAAAGAGATGCATCTCTGTGCGAAGGCGCAATAGCAACCCGGATTGTTTCCATGGGCTCCAATTGCTGCTTGCATGGACGTATGTGAATGCGAAAACAGGAAAACTGGTTCCTTTATCATGACTGGAACCCGTTACACAGTTGCTGTGTGGAAGGGTCCTCAGTCTCTAAGGAGAACATGGTTGCTTTGGAGGATGGACTCTATGGCATTACATTCAGAGGTGGGATCCAACCAGTTCTCACCACTTCTCTAGAAGTGGTTACTAATTTTGGGTGCTGTGTGGTTTCCGGGCTGTATGGCCGTGTTCTAGCAGCCTTCTCTCCTGACGTTTCGCCTGCATCTGTGGCTGGCATCTTCAGAGGATCATTTGGATCATTAGACCATTTGGATCATTAGACCATTAGACCATCTTCAGAGGACCATTAGGATCATGGTTACTAATTTTTTCTGCCGAGAAGGGGTTACTAAAGCAACCTCCCTGCCCAATAGGGAGTGGAGGTGCGTGTGTGCGGCGGTGCCACTGTTTGAATCCCACCACCATTGGAACCTGTTATTAAAATTTTTGGATCCCACCACTGATTCCATCCCTACTGAACTCCCTACTGGCTCCACCTTTAAATCGCCAGGACTTTCTCTGCTCCCAGGGCAGTTCCTGTTTCCCAACTCTGATCTCTCTTGTCTTTGTACTTTGGGTCTGGATTCAACTTGGTCTCTCTCTCTCTCTTACTCATAACCCCATCTTGCTTTTTCCAATCGATATCCTGTCTTCAACAAGTGCTTGCCTGCTGCCACTCAGATTAATATGAACAACAATCAATCAAACTCTTGCTTTTAAGACTGAAATAATACAAAAAGGCTGGTTTTTAAAAGTGTAACCCTAAGGTCAGTTCATATTTCGTCCAAGTATTTCTGCCTCTTTCCCCAAGTTAAAAAACGAAGTAACCGAACTGTACCTTGGTGGAGGTTTTTTTTAATTGCAGAATTCTCAGTCGAGCGCATTTGTTTAATTTTTCATGGTCATGTGGCGAATATACTGAGGATGTAAATTTTCCAGATGAAACTGAACTGTGTATATAGATTTACTTTTCACAGTTATGGCAATGAGGTCTTGCACTTTGGCAAGCTGTAGCCATGGCTGCACAGCTGGTTAGCCGGGTCTGTTTTTAAAGAAAGCTTGAAGATCGCCACAGCATGATCTTCAGACGACTTCCCTGGAGAAACTCTATAAAGCCAAGCAGGCTTAACTGTTTAAGGCAAGGGTGTCAAACATGTAGCCTGGGGGCTTATCATGCCCCTGAGCCAGTTGAGGCAACCCCTCTTTCCAATGGGGCCTGATGAGCCCACTGGGGCTACGGCCTCACCCACCCCAATGATGTTTTAGGGTCAGCTGTGGCAGCCTGCTCCCCAATGGATCCAGTCTGACTTCATATCTTATGTCACACTTACATCATATCTGGCCCTGGTAATAAATAAATTCAATGCCCCTGCTTTAAAGGACTGCCAAAAACATCCCAAGAAGCTCTAAAGATCATTTGTGCCTAATTTCAACCATTGGGTGTGAAAATCCTTGGATGTTGGAGCAACAGGCTGTACCCTTACTTGTTCCAGACATCTCACTGAAAGTTTCTGGACGCCATTTAAACAGTAGTGAGAGAAATGTCCCATTTGCGAGCCTCTGTGTATATCTATTGGGCACAGATTTATTGCAGCTGATTTTGTACAGCAGTAAATGGCAACAAATCTCATGCAGTATAAGGATCGATGAGCCATAAAGCTGTCAAGTTTTACGATAGGCAGACATCTAAAGGACAGGACGCGAAGAATGTTTTCTATTAGGTATGGGAACCCAAACTAGCTGTGACATAAACTTCAAATAAGGAACATATTTGAGCAGCCTCTGATCTCTGTGACATCTGGAGGCAAAGGCCTTTGAGGGGAAAAATTAATGCAAGTTCATACCATTTATTCACATTTGGTCTATTAGTTGCAGTGTTTTAGCAAAGGACTGCACTTTGCACAGTACTGGCCAATTCATGAAACTGACAGAAACAAGAAGAATCTCTTTTTCAGAATTCTCTGCTGTAGTGAGATGGTTAATGCATTTAAATGTTCTCTCAAGGGGAAAAAAATTCCCTTGACATGCTATGATTTCACATGCAGGGAGCTTTTCACTGACATGCTTTCTAAGTTGTTTAGCCGGAAACATGATAGAGGTCTAGGAATCAACAAAAACTTTATGGTTTTACCACAGAGTTTCCAGTCATTCCTCAAGAGGCGTGACATTAATTTCAAGTATTTCCTGAAAGTGAGATAACAGGTCCAATGGCTGCCCTCCCCCCCAATCTTCTGCAGACCTGCCAACTTTACTAGCTATCCTGTGTGAGGGGGTATATGTGCAGCAATTATAAGACAACTGTAAACATTTAAAAACTTAAGTAAGTTTACTTGCTTGCTTACTTAGAAGTTGTCTTATTAACAAAAAAAGCTAATGTGATCTTGGGGTGTATCAACAGAAACATATCATCCAAATCGCGAGATGTCACAGTCCTACTGTAAACATCATCAGTCAGGCCTCATCTATTCTAGAGTATTGTGTGAAGTTCTAGAGGTCTCACTTCAAAAAGGACATAGAAAGAATGGAGAGGGTGCAGAGGATAGCAATGAGGATGATCAGGGGCCTGGAGACCAAGCCCTTCAAGGAAAGGCTGAAGGACTTGGGAACATTCAGTCTGGAGAGGAGGAGCTTCAGGGGGGACATGATTGCTCTCTTTAAGTATTTGAAGTGCTGATACTTAGAGAAAGTCAGGAAACTGTTCCTGTTGGCAGCAAAGGATAGGAATCGCCATAAGGGGTTTAAATTACAGTCCAGAACATAGGTGTCAAACTTGCGGCCCTCCAGATGTTATGGACTACAGTTCCCATCATCCCTGCTGGCAGGGGATGATGGGAACTGTGGTCCATAACATCTGGAGGGCTGCGAGTTTGACACCTGTGGTCCAGAAGGTACCATCTGGACACTGGGAAAAAAACATGCAATGAGAGTAGTTCAACAGTGGAATTGGCTACCTAGGGAGATGGTGAACTCTTCCTCACTGGCAGTCTATCCAGCCGCTGGACAAATGTTGTCTGAGATGCTCTAGACTGATCTTGCATTGAGCAGGGAGCTGGACAAGATGGTTTATATGGCTCCGTTCAATTCTATAATTCTATGATTCTACTTTAAATTAGGGCTGCCATATCCACAGCCCTCTGTGGGCACTTCCCTTCTGCTGCTTTACTGGCTGGCAGGGGAAAGATAGCAGGAAAGGGGGAAAATGTTGGCACTCCCATTGTGTTGATGCCACTTTCTATGCATCTGGAAGTGACATTGACATGTGTGCTCCGGAGTTCAATTGGCATGTTAGGGAGATGCCAAGGATTCTCTGACATTTTGTCCAAATGCCAGTGTCCTTGGAATCCCCCAGCAATGTGCCAACTGCACTTCTGGGCACACAGGGATGATGTCAGCCCCCACTACCAGTAAGGACACCCACCACTAGTAAATCCCTTTGCCCACCTGGCAACTCTAATTTTAATTGAACTGGATTTTAAGTCCCTGGCCCCCAAGTGTTCATGTATCCTCAGTATTCTAGGGTGCTGACTGACTGTTCTTCTGTTGACAGGGCAGTCCAATATTGCCATATTGCTCTCTGAAAATTGCCACGTATTGCCACAGCCTCATTAGTGGCAATAATAATGTGTCATCCAATGATTTGAGAGGCTTTTAAACAGAAAGGACGACCAACAGAAGAGCAGCCAGTCAGCACCCACCAGCAGTTTTCATTGGCCAACTGTCTAAGCCTACCCATGACACCAGCCTTGCTCCCTCTGCTCCCCAAACTCCACTCTTCTCAGGCAGTGCCCCCAAATCATGAGGAACTTCCCAAGATGGTGTTGACCACCTTTTGTAGGCCTGGCCCCTGAGCCACTTCCACAGGACAGCTCTGCATGCTGGGAATTTTGAAGCTCCCCCATTAAGGCATGGTTTTCTTGTGGTTTGGTTCTCCCATAGGGTGAGTACAATGCCAGTTTTGATTCAGAAGGAAAACATACGCAGCAGACTAACATGAATGACCCCTGGAACTGATTAAAAGTGAAATGAGTCTCTTGGCACCTCAAAGTTCCTAGACAGCAGATGCCGCTGACATAGCGGGTGCTCGTCTCAGAATGGTTTTACCACAATAAATCTGTGAGTCTTTAAGATGATACAATAACCTTGATTGTTTTAACCACTCATCATTAATTATTTTTGTAAAAAAAAACAATTACAGGGCTTATTCCCATTCTGGTGTGCTTTTCAAATCTCATAACCAGACATTTCCTAGCAATTCTATCTCAACTTCTCATATGATTTCCATTCCCTGATCACCTCCATATGTCTGGCAGAAGGTAAAATAGCGTCTGTAAATTTGCATGAATGGGGGCTTGCCCCAGACTAGGGGAGTCCAGAATGAAATTGAAACCCTTGCCAAATGTCTTTGTGCTGATACAAAAAGATTTTTGAAAATACTGTATCTTGTACAAACAGAGGCCCAGTCCCCTGACAGAAGACATGCTTTGTATAACTGCTTGCATCTGCAGTTAAAGGATCTCAGTTAGTAAAACTAGACTAGACCCAAGAGTATTACTACCTCACAAGAGGGGCTGGTGTCTTGGAAAAGCATGCCACTATTTTAGATGCTTCTTGGACATGGGAGATCCAGGGAAACATGGATTCTTCCATACTGTTTCAACCATACCCTATTGGGAAATCAAATCTTAGCAGCAGCATCAATTACTGTCCTTACTATTTACACATCTTGACAGCCAATTTTTCTGCCTCAGGACTTGAGAACAAAAAAACAGCATAGAAGCTATGCATACAGGATACACATAACTTGCTCTCATTCAAATAATGGCATTTATTGAACAGATTTTTTTCCCCTCCACTTGATTCATTCTGGGATGTCCAAGTTTAACCAAACAGTCATGAAAGTTGATAGCTTGACTATGGAATAAAATAGTGTTCTGAACATTCCATCACATCATGGGATATGAGGTAAGCACATATGGATATATATTCAGTCTTTTCCTGGGCTATTTCAATGCCGCATGTGTGTGAGAGAAAGCAGAATAATAGTCTTCATCACAAAGTTAGCCATCTAATTAAGAATCAGCTGTTTTCTTACTCAACTGACAACTGTGTAGTAGAACTAATGAAAGCCACAAAGGTAACAATAGTAATCTTAAAAATACAGTTAAGTCTTGACCCAACAGCATCCTCCAGATTTGCGCTGCAAATTTTCAGTGTAGTAATCAACATATCAGAGGATGTACCTGTGGAAACACTTTCTGTGATTTGGTAGGGCTGCTGCCACATGTTTTAGTAAAGGACAAGATGAACCAAGGGTCTGGTGACTTTTGACCCTTTCCAAAATTCCTGCAGTATTTAGGAGAGGGTCAAACATCTCTAAGCCCCTCTTTGCTGCCAAGATATACTGCCGTTCTTAGTTGCTGACCCCTCCCAGAGAAGGCAAGGATGGTTTCCACCCTGTGGAACATTCAGAGATCCTGCAAAATCAAATAGCTTAGAATGGTTCATTGGAGCCAATTGAAGAACCATTGAGGAATACGGCCTGTCAAGGGTTGTATTTCATTATTGTCAGGGTACTAGCTTCATCAGCTTAAATATGGGCATCCATCTTTTAACTTTTAAAGACTTATTATTTTATTCCAATTCAGTAGAAATCTTGGCAGGTTAAAAAACCTGTATTCGTTCACTCATCATCGTTTTGGGTATCAGTTTGTGGTTTAAAAAGGAAACTTGGATTATACTATCAGTTTATATCTCTGCATTAAGAGATATGAAGAGACCATACCAGGAGATATTGAGTAGGTTGATGGAAAACTTGAGGAAATCTTATCCAAGCAAATAGGTTCAAAGTAGCTGGTGAGTTTAATGCTAAGATTGGCACTATTGATGAGCAGTGGTTAGAAGCTATGATGCAGAAGCCATTAGCTACAAATGTATATATGATAAGAATTTCATTTATAGGAGTGTCGATTCGGCAGAGCGAATGTTAATGGATCTTGTCATTACAGGTGACTTTAGTTATTTTAAACAGCAACAAGGGATTAACAATCTAGGATATTTTACTTGTTTGACAGCTTGGGGGAGGGGACTAGTCTGATCGATTATATTTTAGTCTTGCCAAATTTTAAACTCCCGAGGCAGAGCATCTTCTTTGCTTTAGGAAAAAAAGTATGTGGAACAATTGCCAGAGCTACTGGCTCAATTATTCAGTCTGTTAAAGCCAGCATTTGTTGGGCAATCCAGTTGAGCCAGTTATTATAGAAGAAGAAATCTGCAGTTTGGCAAGAAGAGTAAACATTGGAAAAGCTATCACACCAGGCCTGTATAGAGAATACAGGAAATAGTGGGTCCCAAAGCTCCTTATGACTTTTATTTAAACTTAAGCAGAATTGTAAGATCCTTTTGCTAATTCAAAAAGTGTAAGACTTTAAGAAAGGCTTTGGGTTCCTTGATGTGGGCTGGAATAAGTAATAATACAAAAGAATTCTGAAAGTTGGTATCACCTTCAATAGACTCTTAAGAATGTTATGCCTTTCTGTATCTCTGCACCAATGTGGGACTACCATTTCAGAAAGCTGTTTAATATCCCAGTGGATCCCTCCTCTGCCATGGAAGCTTGCTGGGTGACCTTGAGCCAGTCAGATACTCTCAACCTAACCTACCTCGTAGGATCAAATGGAGAAGAAAAGAATGAAGTTCACTGGAGAAAGGGCAAGAGCTTAAAAGTACTAAAGAATTACAGATAAAGAATTATAAGGTGTTTCACCTCTAGACTGGTGATCAAAACAAACAACTCCAGTTTTAGCACCATGATCATAGAAAAACAGTTCCACTCCTACAGCTTAGAAAATACACCCCATCCTAAAAAAAAAAGTTCATGCCCCATCATTCTGCTACAGGTATGAAGGCTGAAAGAAAAAAAAAAGACTTCGACAGATTTGGTCTGAACAACCAACCCCTTTCTCATTCCCAAAAAAGAATGGCTGAAACTTCCAGTTTGTGGCCAGAGTGCCCAAAACAGATATCAAGATAGCACATCTACTCTTACCCCAATCCCCATATCCTCGCCTAGACTCCATGGCAAGTTAGTTAGTTAGTTAGTTAGTTAGTTAGTTAGTTAGTTAGTTAGCTAGCTAGCTAGCTTGTTTGTTTGTTTGTTTTTGAGTTTTTTATACCGCCCTACCCTTGAAGGGCTCTGGGCGGTGAAGAGCAAATTAAAAACATACAATTAAAATCCATTTAAAATAAATACAGCGATCAACATATAAAATAGCATCGGCAACGAAATCCTTATTAAAAACCTTCCCAAAGGGGGGGGGGAGTGGTCCCATAGGTGGTAAAGGGACCCCAGTACTGGAAACTAAAGTAGAGAGGGGGAGGGGGCACATCAGCGGCCGGACACTCCAAAAGCCCATCAAATTCAGAAGAGTGGGCACAGCGGAGGAAGCAGAAGCCCCCACAGAGACAAGGGCAAGGAGGGTGAGGGAGGCGAGGAATACACGATACAGGCACAGGAGAAGTCAGGTACCTCATGCCGCCGTCTCGTTCTGTTCCGTTTCGCCCCAGTCTGATGAGCCTTTTTGCGCTCGTTAGATCGACTGAACTGCCAAACTCTCAAAAAACACCCATAAAGTAGTGAGAGTGGGCAGAACTCACTCTACAGGCTAAAAATCTGGGAGGAATTTAAATTAAAAATCCAATTGTGGTGGAGCTCTGCTGCTGAGCTCCACTGCGGACGCCAGCTTGTTTGCTATTCTGTTTTTGCTATTCTGTTTGTTATTTGCTGTTTGCTATTCTGTTTGTTTACTTCTGAATGCCCTCTCACTGTAAAAGACAAGGCTAGGAAAAGCAGAAGGCAGCAGGGAAAGAGGAAGATCCAAGATGACATGGATTGACTCAATTAGGGAAGCCACAGACCTCAGGTTGCAAGGCCTGAACAAGGCTGTTAAGAAGAGGACATTGTAGCAGTAATTAATTCATAAGTTTGCCATAAGTTGGAAGTGACTTAACTGCACATGATGCACACACAGTAGATCAAATCAAGCCTGAACCCTCCCTAGAAGCTAAAATGACCAGGCTGAGGCTGTTGTACTTTGACCACTTTATGAGAAGACAAGACTCACTGGAAAAGACAATGAGGCTAGAAAAAGTGGACGGCAGCAGGGAAAAAGGAACACCCAATATGAGATTAATTGAGGAGTGTTCTCAGTTTGCACAGCTGCTAACAACAGAACTTTTAGGAGGTCATTATTTCATAGGGTTGCCGTAAATTGGGAGTGACTTGACTGAACATAATACACACAGAGAGATCAAATCAAGGCTGAACACTCCCTAGAAGCTAAAACATCCAAGCTATAGCTATTGTAGTTTGTATTGTATTGTATTTAACTGTTTCACATAATAGAGAAGCTTTTACGTTAGCCGGAAAAAAAACCGTGATACCTTCTCAGGCAATGTAAGAAGCTTTCATAGATTACATTTGAGTCAATTGGGTGAATTGATACATTGAAGCATTGTCTTTTGGAATGTTTGTTTCATTCAGATATGAGAGAATTATGGATTTTGCTGCATCTTCAAGGGAGATCAAATATTGGAGAGAAACAGAATGCTTCTAGTAGACATTGATCACAAAGTCACTTTGGCTGTTGCAAAGGTTTTTTTCCCCATGCAATTGCAAGATACAATAATATTCATCAATAAATGAGTAAGAGTGTGGAGTCAGGATATTAGGATTGTTTCTAACTTATTAATGTGATATTGCTCAAAGTCATTAGGCTGTATTAATAGTTTCATTTAAATAAAGGATTCATTAAAGTGTTTGTACCTCATTTTTCTTCTGTATATGGACACAAATACCAGCACCCAGTGAAAATGGGCATCTCCATAGATCACTTAAAATGTGCAGAATTATTAAATTTAACCCCGATCATAAAACAATACAAATAAAAGGGGGGTTAACACTAAAATGAGCCCAGTACAAAGCCAAAAAATATTCTATGCACATTCCTAATAATTAAGGAAATGGTCATTTGAACTTTCCTAATGGTAAAAGTGCTTCACTTAGAGACCAGTTACGCAGGAGCCTATCCTGCTGGAAACATTTTCAGGGGCTTATGCGGAAAGAGCCACTGGTTTATACTGAATCAGACCCTGAGTCCATCAAGAACAGTCTTGTCCACTCATACTGGCAGTGACTCTCCAGGGTCTCAGGTACTGGTGTTCAACTTCACCTGCTACCTGATTTTTAAAAAAACTGAAGTTGCTAGAGATTGAACCTGAAACCTTAGATCAGGGGTCTTCAAACTATGGCCCTCCAGATGTTCATAGACTACAATTCCCATCAGCCCCTGCCAGCATGGCCAAGTGGTAGGGTTCATGGGAATTGTAGTCTATGAACATCTGGAGGGCCACAGTTTGAAGACCCCTGCCTTAGATGCTCTACTACTGAGTCTACTCTTAAGATGCAAATGAAAGTAGTAAAATCTGTGTTCTAGGGTGAACTAAATTGTTCATTGTTTATGCAAACATTTCCTTAGTGATTATTTGGCAATTTCAGCAAGTACAAAGAGGAGATCTTCCGACTTTCATTTAATGCTGTCCTAAAATAGATGCTTGCGACAGGTATGTTCTGGTACATTTTGAAAGAGCAGGTATTTTTGGATTTTCTTTTTCAGGAGATAAAGTAGGCTCTTCTCTCTCTCTCTCTCTCTCTCTCTCTCTCTCTCTCTCTCTCTCTCTCTCTCTCTCTCTCTCTCACACACACACACACACACACACACACACACACACACACACACACAC
>NC_059432.1:1296563-1316979 GCF_021028975.2 Sphaerodactylus townsendi | reverse complement strand
GTTGTTGCAACTCATTCCAAGTACTGCCCCACAGAACCCACAAGCTGAGGTTACAATAGCACACACTCAAACAAGCACAAAGTGGCTGGCAACCTCTCAAAATGGAGGCACACAGACAAAATGGTGGATTGGCTTGGATAGGGAAACAAAAACAAAAAATGGCGTAAACAGGAACATTATACTTTGAAGCAAAGTTAGAGAATCAACTGCTTCTCAGCTGCAGGGTAAGTAGTACATGTATAAATAGCCTGTATTGCAGCTTTAATGCTGCAGTTCTTATTATTTTCCTTTTTATATTTTATGTATTTCTTTTCTTCATTTATTTTGCAGGTACTTTTTGAAGCTTTTTAAAAAAAACTGCAAAGTTTCAAACAAGTAGGAGTTCAATCACTGTAGTGTTGCCTGTTAAACTCTCTGGAGAGAATTAAGACATTCTCCCAGCTTATTAGCAATGCTAATTAAAATAATTTTTTGTTGCTATATATTAAATAAAACACGTTCTTTAAATGTCAGACTTTTAACTAAGGAGTAAATTGACTGGTAAATACTAAATAAAGCTGTTTAAATTATTTTGGAATTAATATCCTTTTCTTGTAATAACATATTTATGAACAATAATCTGCAGACCATAAGTGACTAGCATAATATAAATGTTATAAACCCAATTATGTTCCTGGGTGCAATCCTATGTCGAGTGAACTGAGCACAAGCCACACCAAACTCAGTGGACCTGTCTCCTGAGTGAACATGCAGGGGAATGGACTATAAAGCAATTACTTGTCTTGACCCATAAGCCAAGACAGTTGACTGTGAATACATTCCAGTATATGCATCTTTTTGAACTTCAGTTTTATAATCAGGAGTTGGTGGTATTCTCTTAGCACATGTAACAAGCCTGGTTCACTATTCCAAAATCCCCTGCAAAACTCAGTTTCTGTTAATTTTGCCACAAAAGCAGGGACGACATTGCCCCTAAACTGCCTTAAATTCAAGTATATATTCTAGTTATCCTGACACCTAATGGAGCAGTTAGCTGAAAAATTTGCAATCTAAAGGAAGAGGGATTGGCTTCTATGCCCAACTTTTTCTCTACCTTCAAGAAATCTCAAAGCAGTTTGTGATCACCAGAGGTGGAGCGAGGGGAAAATGTGCCTGGGGCGCGTGCGCCCTGCGCCCCTGCCATGGCATTGCCTGCCCCATCCCGGCATGCCCCAGTCATGCCCCACCCCCTTGATGGCCCGGCCACACCTCCGCTGCTGCTCCACCCAGGGCGTTACACCCTCCTGTCCCATGGGCACTACACCACTGACAATCACCTTCCCTTCTCCTCCCCACAACAGACCTTATGAGGTTGGTGGGGCTGAGAGAGTTTGAGAGAACTTTAACTAGCCCAAGGTCACCCAGTAGGCTTCATGTGGAGAAGTGGGGAATCAAGCCAGGCTCACCTGATTAGAGTCCACCGCTCTTAACCACTGCACCTTGCTGGACAAGTTTATTGAGTAAAAGGTATAGTTGCATTTACTCTGTGCCTGCACAAGTTGCTGATTTTAGAAACTCTACTTTTCCTTAGCTGAAAAGCTATTTAATTTTTCAATTGTATCTTTTAAAAAGGTAGTTGGAGACAAATATTCCTGTTGAATGATGATGCTGTGTACGGAATAGAGAAGACAGTACTTCAGCCATAGGCCTAGTGTATGGTCTGTGGATAGCTTGTTGGAGTTAAGCAAATGTATCTGGTCTGTGCTTGAATAGAAGATTTTCTAGAAATTTCTTGTACGCTGTCTTTAGTTCCATGGTACAAGTCAAGCAGGATATAAATGAAATAAATCAAAACAGCTATAAGAACACCATGAACTCTGTTCAGCATATACATTAGCAGTAGTTCATGCATACTGCTTTCTCTGCTCTTGTTTTCATAAAATGGGATGTCTGGTATGTACAGTTTTATATTGGTTAGGACAAACTCTACTCAGTTAACATCAAAGAAAGGTGGTCCCTTAGTACAATGAAAATATATAGTCTAGACATGTGTGTTTCTTTATTAATGATGAAAATGAGATGTTTTGTAATTATTGTAATTAATATGAAAAACAAAACAAATACCCATCTAATGAGGGCATAAGCTGTGTTCCTCAAGGAGAGGGAGAAAAGAGACTGTGGCTTGCCCTGCTGTGTCAACTTTCCCTTTTCACTCCCCTGCTTGCCTGTGATTCTCCAAATCTTTTTCCCTGTCAAGCAAATCTCAAGGTCTTCTTCCTGCTGCTGTCTCCCAGGAAGCCCTGCCCTCCTTGTGCCATCAAATGCCATTGCCTTGTCAGTTTGCCTCTTCCATGTACTGTTTTTCAGGCTAAATGGCTGCAATGACATTTTCCCTCACTGCATGCTGCTGTCCCTGTTATTGTGTGTTTGGAATCTTTTTTTTAAAATCAATGTTCATTTACATTAATGTTAAACATAGGTGCTTTTCATTGCCTCAAAAAAGTCCTTTATATGCCTGAAATTAGATGGTGCATATGCCCGAATGGAGCACTGTAATTCCCTGACGTTTGTCCAATTTGGATTGAAAACCATGAAGGTACAGACTGACAATTGACAGCCCCTAGATTCTGTTTCCTGCTGCTGTTTAAGTGGTAGTGAGAGAATTTTTAAAAATGGCTACCAGGTCAACAGCATGACATCACTTCCAGGGGAAACCCAGAAGTAACATCACACTTCTCTAGGAATTGCTGGAAATTCTATGGTAAACCATAGATATTCCAGTGATTCTTAGGCCTTTTCCACATGGGCCAATTATCCTGGGATGGGGGGTAGGATTAAACCCGGTTTGGGTGGGAACTTCACACTGTTCCTGCCCCTAAACTGGGTCAATCCTGCTTTAACCCCCCCCCCCCCAAGGTGGGATATTTGAGAATCACACTATGTGCAATCCTTTTCAAATATCCCACCTTGGCACCAGGCCAAGTGAACAGGCCCAGTGGGGAGGTGGGTTTATGGTGACTGTGCTGTCCCCTTTCCTCCCACCCCCCAATGCCTGCGAGGCTTGCAGGCATGGCTGGCTGGCTGGTCACCACTGCAATGCTGGTCTGTGGGTGGGGGAAGGGTCCCTGGGGTGTGGGGAGGCAGGGGCGCAGGTGGCAGCTGCGGCTCTGTGCAAAGCCACAGCAACAATCCGCTGCAACCTCATGGGCTGCTGCCCTGGGCCGTTTGAACAGCCTGGGGAAGTCCCAGGGTCATTTATCCTGACTACCTGCTGGGATAAATTGTCCGTGCAGAAAGGGCCTTAGAGAAGTCTGACATCACTTCCAAGTTTTCCTCGGAAGTGACACCACATCATCATTAACAGCAATCCACCATTTCCCCACAATTGTCTACTGGTTGCTTGGATGTCTGGCAATGCTATATAGACTCAAGATGAGAATGGGGTCTTCCACTGAAACTAATGTGGAATTATGAACAACAATTAACAATAATGAAAAAAATGAATAAAACAAAATCGTCCCTTTTGGAATTAATATCAAAAATGAAAGAAATGAAACAAGTTCCTATGCACAAGTCTAATTGGTCCTGTATATATGTCACTAGCAAATTTATATACCATTCTTGCACTCAGGCAACCATATGTCCAGGGATATGATTCTGGGGTAAGAACTCAAAGTCTAACTATATTACATTGTCCTTGTGTTCCCCTCATGTCCCCCACTGTCAATGGAAGAGTCATGCTTGAAACTTAATTTCCAAGCACATGTGAGTTGAATTTACATCAGGACTGGGCTTTCTTCTTCTGTCATTTTTCTGCTGACATTCTTTTCTTTGCCCTGAAGGGAAAAGTTACAAGTGTCTGAAAAGTACACTGTAGTTTTCCCAGTGGGACAAATAATGGCTCCGTCAGACCATTTCAGATCAGGAAAATGGTGCAATGAGGAAGATTTAAGTTGTCTCCCCCATATATGTTTTGAATCTCCTACATCCACTTCGTTATTGTGTTCTGAGCATGGAAATTTCAGTGTAAACCTGGTTTACACCAGGTGCGGCGGGGGGGGGGGCACACACTGAGAGGGGGTAGGGTAGCCAGGCTATGCCCGATGAACAGCAGGAGCTTGGGGAGTCAGGGACATGGAAGGACATGCGGAGTACAGTACATTGTGTGTACTGTAACATCACTTCCAGGAAAAAACTGGAAATGACATCCTATCTATCTAGGAAGCAGTGGAAACTTTATGGTAAAACATGATGCTGTTTTTTTTAATCTTGCTGCTGCTCAGAGTGGCAATGGACAACAAGGGGTGCCGACTGGAGGTCTCCTATAGCACAGCATGAAATTTGGCAACCTTAATTTGGGCAGGGGAGAGGGGAGAAAAACAATGCAACATATGTTAGTTAGGCTCTCAGCAACCAAGGCCAAAATGAACACTCTATCTGCCAAGTTATTATATCTGTCAATACAACCCCAGTATTTTAAAGCCTTAAACTTTAAATTTAGAGATTTTAAGTTGGTGAAGGGGCATAAAATACTTTAATATTCAAACTGAGATGCAGCCCTGCTTTGTTGTGGCCTCAAATTTAAATATGCTTCCTCTTCAGATGTACTTATCATATCCACTGAGAAACAATGAATATCACCATGGAACATCTCATTCAGAGGCTGCTCTGCACAATCTGTGAATGTGATTCTCTTCAATTTGAATAGGACAAAAGTCTATTGTGTGAAAAAGAAAAAGAAAGCATATTTGTGCCCTTCTTCAAGCTCAGGGATAATCCCGTCGGCTGCAAGCCAGAAACCAAATTGTGCAACTAAAACAATGTTGACATGCACATAATTTCCACAGATGCATGATCCGGGGAACCACGAGCTCTAATCTTTTTATGAGGGGAATTGCCTTGCTGTTCCATTTGCATTTCTCAACCTTTTGTAAGCTTTCAAAATCATTCATGATTATGGCAATGTGCTGAGTGCAAAAGACAAAGGGGAGACAGTGCCAATTCATTCTTCCAAATAGCTTACTAGACATCCGTAAGTGTCTAGTCAGAAATTTGGCTAAACAAGTTTGCTGTCATAGATGCTTTGAGAAGCCAACTCTGCTGCAGCAATCACAGCAACAGGCTGTAACAGCATCTTAAAGACAAATCCAAATGTTAGTCTTTTCTGTACTGCTGGACACTGTAAAACAAATCAGTGGGTTCTAGATCAGATAGAACCTGAACTCTCTGTAGGAGCTAAAATGGCTATGGTACTTTGCTATGGTACTTTGGTCATGTTATAAGACAAAAGTCACTGGAAAGGACAATCATGCTAGGGAAAGTTGAGGGCAACAGAAAAAGAGGAAGACTCAACATGAAATGAATTGACTCCATTGAGGAAGCCACAACTTTCAATTTGCATGACCTGAGCAAGGCTGTTAACAGTAGGAGGTTATGGAGGTTATTAATTCATGGAGACGTCATGAGTCAGAAGCCACTTTACCACCCTTACACGCACAGACAACTGTTGTTTTTGTCAACTGTATAGAATCCTAATATAGTTTCCCCCTGACATCCATTTAGACACAGGGATGATCTTTGTGTTTCTGACCTCTTTGAGTGGCTGGAAGAAATTTATGACATCACCTGTTTATAATATTACATGCATTTTTTATTTTTCTGGATAAAGTATGGGAAAACCACAAAACCAAAAATACTCAATCAAATTTAAAAAATCTACCTGCATCCTTCTTTCTCAGTTGTTTAGTTCTCAAGACAGATTTCACCAGAGGCAAAACTTCAAAATGATTTGAAGTATCAATTATAAAAAATTAATTAGTAGGGCAGGTAAAACCACTTGTTAGCACAGCCTGGACTTCACTAATCATCTCAAAATCATTGAGGATGTAATTTGGAAGGTCTTCGTGGGGAAGATGTTCTGCATAATAGCATCAAGTTTTTCTGAGCCTTTATTGCATCAATTTGGAGCACAATATCCTCTGCAGTTCTCTAATACTGGAACTGATTCCTCAGGTATGTAGCCTAGGGCTTTAAAGCTGACACCAATGCCCTGAATCATCTTTGGAGCCTAAATATCAGAGCAGTTGCAACATGCTCTAAATGGACATTACTTGACATGAAAGTAAAATATAGATTCTGAATCTGCAGCAGTTTCTGGGGGCTTTTCAAAGCAGGGACATGTCAAATGCATTCCTGCAAGCCACCCTATACAGATGATGGTAAGTGGTTCTAGAACAAATCAAGCCTGAACTGTCCCTAAAAGCTAAAATAACTAAACTGAGGTGGTCGTGCTTTGTTCACATCATGAGAAGACACTGGAAAAGAGAAGAATGGTAGAGAAGGTTGAAGCCAGCAGAAAAAGCGGAATACATAATATGAATTGACTCAATCAAGGAAGCCACGACCTTCAGTCTGCAAAACCTAAACAAGGCTGTTAATGATAGAACATTCCATGAACATTAATTCACTGGGTCACAATAAGTCAGGAGTGACTTGACAGCAGTTAACAAAGGCTGATTCCACATGGGCCAAAAATAGCAGTGTGAAAATGGTGTGAAAATGGTGTAAAAGGGTTTAAAACGGTGTAAAAGGGTTTATACTGTTTTCACACCCTTTTCATACCGCTGTTTTTGGCCCATGCGGAATCAGCCACAGTTTCTGAAGCCCTTCTTTATGATCTGGTGAATGTTTTTTCTACTTTTTCCTTCCTGTTGAAAATTTCAACTCTCTAGTCCCTATTTCTGTTTTGCTTTCAGTACATTTTGATCTCAGCAGACATATGACTCCTTGTGCAAGTAGGGCCTGGGGTTCCCTTGTCTGACTTTGCTTAAAATGAACTTGCAGGATGGAAGAAGAAGAAGAAGAAGAAGAAGAAGAAGAAGAAGAAGAAGAAGAAGAAGAAGAAGAAGAAGAAGAAGAAGAAGAAGAAGAGTTTGGATTTATATCCCCCCTTTCTCTCCTGTAGGAGACTCAAAGGGGCTGACAATCTCCTTGCCCTTCCCCCCTCACAACAAACACCCTGTGAGGTGGGTGGGGCTGACAGAGCTCCGAGAAGCTGTGACTAGCCCAGAAGGTCACCCAGCTGGCGTGTGTGGGAGCGCACAGGCTAATCTGAATTCCCCAGATCAGCCTCCACAGCTCAAGCGGCAGAGCTGGGAATCAAACCCGGTTCCTCCAGATCAGAGTGCACCTGCTCTTAGCCACTGCTCTTAGCCACTACGCCATTGCTGCTCCTTGAGCAAATTTGAGTTGACCTCTACCAAGACAGGAGTTCAAAGGCCTATCCATTTACTGTGCAGGAACAGCTTTTTTAAAATTCTGCATTTGTCTCACAAGCAATAGCAGCATATACTTGTATGGGGTGGTAATTAGTCACTAACAATGTGACCTTCTAGATTACAATGTCTACAAGGTACCGAATCTCATTAAAATTATTTAATTTTTCTCATTGCTATTCAAGGAGAGCAAAGCATGCCACTAGCCTTTAAAGATTTACCTTTTTACGAGCCCCTTCATGAGCCTGCCAGCCTTCAAGTGGTTTATAATGTTTGAAAATAAATAACAAGCAATTTGAACACATTTCTGCAGCTTGTAAAATTCTGATTTTTTTGCCCCTTGGTTGGATGATATATATGACTTGTGTGTTCTCTTTAGAGACAGATTTCTGCAATTTCATTATATCCACATGTGATTGAAGGATGCTTCATTTGAGATCCACTATCGATTCTTCCCCCTCACTTTTATGACACTAGGTTGGATCCCCTGGAGCATTTCCATGGACCAAAGAGATTTCCATCTGCAGAGAAGTATTTCTTCACTTTCCATTGCCCCTTCAAATGCCCCTCAGGGAGAGAGAAGAGCACCTCAGCCTTCAGCATTGTGGGTCCAACTGATATTGTGTAGCATTTTTAAATTGCTTAAATATGACAGTGGGGTCTACAAGTTCAACCTATGGATGCCATCATATCTAATTTGGCTCCCATCCATAAAGCTTTTGGGGTGATCCTGGGCTTTTTACTTTCATTTACCTTAGACCAACATCTCACAGGGTTGCTGTGGAGGCAAACTGGAAGAGTAGAGAACCATGTATGCTATCCTGAGCTCCTTGGAAAATAGGCAGGATTTTAAAAAATGCAATGGTTAGAAGCCATAGATTTGCCAGAATTTTTTTCTCATCAAATCTGATCAGACTACATGGAAATGACATGGAAATGGCAAAGAGTTACACATAACTCTGCAAACAGAAACCATTCATTTCCTATGGGTTTAGCCTTTTCTAAATTCATATTCAGGGCTAGGGTAGGCAAGGAGTCTCAAAAGAAGAACTTAACAAACTGGAAATACAGCCAGAAGAAAAACAAGACAAAAGAGATGATGGAAAAAGACATTGCTATGAATGAGATAAACATAGATTGTGGTAGGCAAATAGCCTTTTAATCAACAGCTGTATTCTGGAGGTACAGTGTATTCATAAGGAATAGGAGTGTTTGTCTATTTTTATAGATATAAATCAAAAGCAAAAAATAAATGGTTGGGAGTGGTTCTTTGGCAGTAACGTACTCTACATGGCTCAATTATTTGCTAGTTAAGAATTCATATAGATCTGTCCACACTACTACCTGAAAGCAGGGTGAGGTTAATTTCTGCTTTGCTTTTTTTTTTTACACAGGTAATAAATCAGAATTTGTCTTTCTTTCTAAGAAGTGCATTCATGCTTTGACGAACTTTACTGGTTTGAAATGGAAGCAACTTTGACAGAATAGCCTTTACACGGTTGTAGATTTCATGGAATCATTACCCCAATGTTCCTTGTCCCACTTTACTTGAGTCTTGGAATTCTTGGGAGAAGTGATCTTTTCCACAACTTTTGGCAAGGATCAGCTGGTGTGCCCCCCTCCCTTTCATACTCTTATTTTCACATCTCAGAACATTACAGTCTCAGCTGCCGATTTCCAACAGGGCAGGCGTCACCTAAACTTAGCACCATGTCCTGCCCTACTAGAGCCTTTTTCCTCTCCCTCTTACATGTATAAGCTGCCAGCATTCCTTTTCTTTGCTCCAAAGGGTCTATCCGCCTTCAAGAGCACTTTTTAAGATGAGAGTGCTATATGATTCTCAGATCACTTTTTAAGCTACTGCTGCACAGTTAGATGGCTTATTCTGGCTCATTACAGTACAGTGGTTGTCATGTGATCACTAACATAACATCCCTGCAGTGTTGTCTTAGCACCATGGTTTGGAACATTGCTCTGGCTCATCAGTTATACCTCACAGTAATTTGATATTGTGGTGAGGTATGTGCATAAGTGATACGTTGACTTTAGGAAAGGAAAATATAGGACCCACCACAACAGTCAGAAGCCAACAGCCTGATTCCATGCATATTCATGTGGAAGCGAGTAGTTCCATTGTGTTCAATGCGGGTTACTCCTAGGAAAGCATGCATAGGCAGCTTTAAGCTGCCATTTTTATAAATTGCAATAGACATACCCAGGAAATATTTTTGTCAAAACAAAGTGTACTAAACTTCTGCAAACTATCATGACTGGTGCAGATTAATTTAGTATTTGCCTGTAGAACAAAAAGTTCAAAGCTGAAATGGTTCTTTAATAGCTGTCCAAAAATATGTTTCTCCAAGCCGAAGGCAATTCTAAACCATCTAAAGCAAAACAGAAAGCACAAACATTTCAGCTTCTTTAAATAAGTGCTTTGCAGGTAGTTGCAACATGGACGGAAAGCCACAGGGGTATGGGTGAGTTCTCTGAGCATGGATAAGACTTCCTGTGGGAAAGCTACAATTTAAAATAATTTCAGTCATATTCTTCACACATCATGAAGGTAGATTTTTTGTTTTTGTTTGTTGTATAGGATTACAAGTTGCAGAAACCGGTTCATGCTCATAATACTGAGCAATATTATTTTGAAAATAATTTCTGAAGCTCTTTGTGATGGGTAGGATGCCTTAAAACAATACCTTAATTATTTTTTTTTGCACAAAAGCCTAATGAATGATTAAATAATATTATGAGTTGAGAGATTGGAGTGGAGAGTAGACTGAGGTTGGCTCAAGACCAAAGATGAGAATTTACGACTGAGCCAATTATATATATCCAACATGTCTTTGCATGATGGGAAACTCTTCTGTGGTCCCTATCTAATGTGGAGGGGCAAGTACTTGGTACGTATGGAATTGATCTCCATTCATGTGAATGGGAAATCAGCTTGCCTTCTATCTATCAGAACCTGTCCAAGCTGACTGGAGATAAATTTTCCTTTTCAAAGTCTAACAATCTAGGCAGTAGACTCCACTGACCGTTAGATGATATATAATGCAGGATAAGCTCATGGAGAGCAGTGAACCTACTTTGAAGTAAGTGGCTTGAGAAAAGAAGTCCTAGGCATCACTAAGGGAAGAAAAATCATGAAAGTGAAGATAAACGACTTATAGAAGGCGGTGGGATAGTGACTCAAGATAGATCAAGCTACCACCAGTCATGAGTAATATAGCTGTGGTAGAAATCGAAAGATTTCTGTGGTTTAGTAATAACATTACACTGTGGACTGGTAGGAAGTTTTAACTGGTGGTTTGTACACTCTCCAAACCATTTAACAGCATGTGGGCTTTGATAATTCAGGTGGCTGATTTATTTTTCTTGTTTCCTTTTGTTTTCCCAGGTAGCCTTCTGAGAATACTAAGGAAATGGTCACCGTGATAATGGATGGGATGGCCATGAAGAGAAGCTCTGTACTTTCCATCCCAAAAGAGGGTCTTTAGCAGTGGAGGCTGAACTGTTTACTGTCAGGGATGGACTTTCTTTGTCCCCAGTTCAATTTTGTCATAAAGTGCAATATTTTTCTCTATATCTGAAAATGGGAATTCCTTTCAAAACACTATTGGAATGTGGGTGAGATGTGCCTTCACCATCCCTGAACCTGGATATTTTGCCCTTCTGTTCATGTCCCAGTGGGCAGCCTGTTGAGTTCATGTCCCAGTGGGCAGTTCCATATAATTCAGTGGGAGCCCTTGAGAATTGAGCAGGGGTGGACCAAGGGGGAACTATGCCCGGGGCATGCGTGCACCCTGCACCCCTGCCACACCCCCACCTGCCCGAAACACCCTCACCATGCCCCAGAATGCCACTGCCATGCTCCCACAGGGGCGCACCCAGGTGCGTTGTGCACCTCCCATCCCTTTGATGCTACGCTACTGGAACTGAGCCTTCTCTTGGCATCTAATTCTTAACTATGATGGTATTTCTCTTACAGAAAATTGTAGGCACAGAAATGAAGACTGGTACTGAGAAATGCCTGTGTGCATAACATAGGTCAGACCCTATTCCAGACCTATATGTGTAACAGAAGAATCAAAGCATATTTAATGATAACTGACTTTAGATCATAGCTTGGCATAGAATTTCTATGCTGGATGCATGAGAATAGTCCTCAAGGAAATCTTTTTAGCATCACAATGATGAAGCTGATGATTTAGACTGCATGATTTGCTCCACATTCACAGTTATTCCTGGGCTTAATCATGGACTGAGGTTAACTGGATTTCCAAAATTATCAACTTGCATGCATGCCCTTGAATATGATTTACCCACACGACTTCCAGCGTTCAAGTTAACTTTTTGAATGTATTTATCTACTAATAATGTCCGGGATTTAAGATACACATGTTAATGTGTAAATATTTCTGGGCACACTCTCACATTTGTCTGCCAAATGTCCCCCCTCCCCTCCCTTGCATGCCACCCCTTCCACCTCCCTCCCTTGCATACCACTCCTCCCTTCCCTCCCTTGCATGCCACCTCTCCCCCTCCCTCTGCTAGGGTGGGTGGGCCATGTCCAGATGCCAGGCCCCTCCCCCTCCCTTGCATGCCACCCCTCCCTCCCTCCCCCTCTGCTGGGGTGGGTGGGCCATGTCCAGATGCTGCCCCTCCCTTGCATGCCACTAAATAAAGTGCTGATCGCCACTTTAAAGTACTGATCGCCTCTAGAATTTTCTGTGCCACGTTTGATGCCACTCTTGATTCTTGCATTTTGGCAATGTGTTGCCAGGTAGCATGTGGATCTGTGATCTAAAAGTTTCCTTCCAAGAGTCTTCTGGGCATGCAGACATCCTCCACAACATGATTCTTTGAATTCCGGCCTAAGGGGGATTATAAAAAATGAATTCTGTCTATCTTTATGTTGAGTTTTATATACAGTAAGAACATATTTAATTAAGAAAGGAAATATTTAGAATAGTTTTGTGTCTTAGTGTCTGTTTAGGATGTAATTTACCCACACAGACACGTTATTTTTGCCATTAATCATTTTTAGTGAAAATCTGTCAGACTTCACAATTCGCCCCAGTTCCTGCTGTGTTTTTCGTATCTCGATACATTTCAGGCTCTTAGGGCCATGTGAAAAAATTCAATCTGCTTTGAATTTTGTTTTCATTACAAAAAGTAAGTGATTTGTAATGCTAGAAAATTGAATTAGCAGTCCATTTTTCACTGGGAGGTTGGAATAACACATTGGATAAGATATTAATGATGATGCCTGACCCTACTACGGCTTCGAGCGTGGAAAGAAGGGGACATATTTTTGGCTCCTATTCTGTCTTCACATAAGTGTCTATGATGTTGCTTGAGATAATGTGGGCAAAGAGAATGTTTAAACATGATTGTGAAGTACATGTAATGACATAGCAGTTCACAAAACAGAGAGAGAAGGTAGATGGTGTGTTTGTGAGTGAGTGTGTACTTGTAACTTAGCCCCCTATCCCATTGTCTGCAGTGAATTTGGCACTACATACTTTCATGAGCATAGCATTGTAGTATCTTTAAAAAGCTCTAAATAGAACTGCAATCACTTATGGTAAAGAAAATATGTGATGCCAAACTCATCACAGCCTATAGGAGTGTATATGTGTATCTATGCAAGGGTTTGCATATACCCTTCTGCTTTACACCTCCTCTCTGATATAGCAATGATCATAGTGCTGCTTGTGATGCATTCAGATCATACAGTAAATAAATTGGGTTTCAGTACTGAAACAGTCCTGTTGGTTTTGATGGATGATCACTGGCTACATTTTGATAAGGGCAATCAGTCCATCACTTCAGATATCACTAGACATATCAGCAGCATCAGATATCACTAGACATATCAGCAGCATGGTATTTTAATGGATCAACTGCAATTAACATTTGGGTTCAACCCCCGCCCTCCTTCTGTTGGTTTTAACCAATTCTTGCTAAGGATTTTCTAAGACAGAATCAGTTAATTGGGACCCACCCAGGGATACATTTTATCTGCTGTACTCTTTAATCTGTACATAAAACATTGGCTGAGATCATTAGGAACTTTGGAGTTGGATGTCACCAATATACAGATGACATCAACCTTGATTTGTTACTATTTGAACCCCCAGGAGAAGCTTTAAAGGTCTTGGGCCAGTTCCGTCAAGTTGTGTGGTCAAGTGGTAAACTAACTGAACTTTCATTCAGATAAGACAGAAGTGATGCTGATTGGAAAGTTAGAATGATTGACTGAGGTCAAAGTACCAGACTTATACAGGTTTCAGCTTTTTCTGACAGATCAAGTTAAAAACCTGGGATTTGCTTCTGGTCCTTGGCTCATTGATGGACCAGCAGTTCAATGCTGTTGATAGATGCACATTGTTTTAATTACCCCTAGCTCAGATGTTTGCCCTTTATTCAGTCTCTGCTGACCTAGCAACACTGATCCATGCTACTGCAACCTTCAGAGGGAAAGGCAGGTTGAGAGCCCTGGCCTTGGAGAGGATGAATCCATGTGGCACAACCCTGTGCCATCTCCAGACATCGCTTCACCACTACCCCGGATTTGGCCATTAGTCTGATACACTGACGACTACAGCGCATTGGCTGTCACTGTAAAAAGAAATATGGTTCTTATTTTGGTATCAGTACAACTCGGAGTAGAGCGTGTCCTATGTTTGCATAGGAAATGGGTATATCATGTCTATCCTGCTAGAGCTGGACATGTTGTTTTGATTGTGAATCTAGAGCTCTTGCACTTTTTAGAAGAAAATGCTGCCAGTGGGCTGAAATCATTACTACACTCCCACCCTCAAGCACACTGCTGTTTCTCATGGACGTCATCATAACCTCAGTCAGAAATCTGTGCACCACCTGCATCTCTCCACTGCTGCTCCTGGCATCCAGGGAATTTTAAAACTGAAAACCATCATCTGTATACGCAGAGTAGGAAAGAATCCAAAAGATGTTAAAAGATAGTTTGAGATGCTGTAAAACGATTTTAAGATCTGCATTGACATTCTCAGTTATGAGGTGTAGAAGGACCATGCAGTCATGGTCTAATTCCCACAGGAACAGAGTTGATCATCCAAATATGCTCTCAATAATTTTTATTGCATTGCAATGGTGGGGGTTTTTGGGGGGAGCAGAGCGGAGGGATGTTGTTTCTGAGCCAAAGATATGTAGAAAGTTCTTTTGACATATAGTTTTGAGTATGTTTCATATAAGATGATACCCAGATTGTGCACAGGGATATAGCAAGCATCCACATGCAGCTGCTAATGCACCACTTCAAGAGATTTGCTCTTTTAGTTGAAAATGTTCATGTGGCAGTTTGGAAAGTATAGGTTAAATGGTTGTGCTACAGGAAGTAACAGTTTAACAAAGGATTTGCCTGTCTTGTGCATTAGGATCCTGCAAATTGGTGACATAACTCACCAGCAAGAATGGGGAAGGGGAGGAGAGACAAGGAAGTTTAAAAAAAATTCAGCTGGTTTGTCAATGGCTGGGGGAACATGTGGAAATTTAAATGATTAACTAGGGCTGCCGATAGGCTGTGGTTAGGAACTTAGCAAAGAGTTAAGGAGTTAGGGGATCACCTAGGTCAGGAAGGAATGATGTAGGTATGGACAAATACACACTTTCCATTTCTTTCCTCCTGTGAATCGTCTGACCATTTTCATTGATGCTGTTGATGAATTCTTTATTTCTTTTACATGTTTGTAATACAATAAGAGGCAATTGACATAGAATTTATTCATACATTTATGTGTATAGTATACTATTAAATATAATGCTAATATATTAATACATGAATAACATTGACATTTCTGCGGGGAATCCCCTCACTTTGAAAAAGCCAAATGAATCAAAACTCACAGCTTCATTTTGCACAAGGGAAAAGCACAGTGGCACGATTAGGAGGGCCCTCAATCCCCAGGCACCTCTGGGGGGGGTGCATTTTGTGGCCACGCCCCACCCCAACTGCACGCTGGTGAGAACTCCTGGTTTGGGAGTGCAGTTGAAGGACCTCTTCATGTGGAGGTCAGATCCCCAATCTCCACATGGGAACAACAAGGCCCATTTAAGCCTGACTGAAGACAGACTTGGACCCAGGTCTAAGCAGCAGCCTGCAGCTTAGAGCTAGATCCAAGCCTGGTCTCAGCCAAGGTCAGACTGAAGCTGGCTGCTCTTGATCCCTCTAACTTTATTCTGTTAGCACCAGCCCCAAGCTCTACCTGCCTGGAGGTGGAGTTTAGGGGGCAGAGCCAACAGTATAAAGCTAGAGGCCCTAGAGCAGCCAGCTTCAGTTCGAGCATGGCTGGGGCCAAGCTTGGATCCAGTTCTAAGCCTGCATCTTAGAGCTGGATCCAAGCCTGGTCCCATCCATGCTCAACCAGCCCCTGCTGTGTTCCACCCTCCATGTGGAGGTCAGATGTGGGGCTTGGAGATTGCATGGAGATTGAAAGGGGGGTGAGCCCCTCTCGCTTTGGAGGGGTGGGCAGAGCAAGCCAGGTCACATCATTCACAATCTCCATGTAGAGATTGTGAATGAGGGGTAAGCCCTGCTCACAGACCTTCAACTGCCACCTGCCCTGTGGGGGCGGGGCACAGCTGTGCGGGGAGCTGAAGTGCCTGGGCTTGCCCCAGATACCATTTTAGGTAGCTGGGCTTGCCCCAGGTACCATTTTAGGTAGATTTACACCTCTGGAAAGCAAAACCAAAACAGAAATCTTTGACTTGTGCCAATTACTTTTCAAAATTCCATAGGATCAGTAGAATAAACCTGTCAGATATGTGTTACCCATGATTGCTAATCTGACCTTAACAAACCTAAAATTCAATTGAGATCACCCTGGCTAAAAGGAAAACAGAGAACTGATGCTGTAATCAAAGCACAAGGTAATCTGATTTTGAAACCAGTCAGCAATAGTTCTAGTTACAATTTGAGCTAAATGGAACTAGATTCTCTGTAAAATCCACTGGGCTAGCCAGCTCTTGGATGCATTCTGGATTGAACTGTGAGAACAAATAGTTATTTTTTTAAAAGCAGCTGCTGGGATTTTTTCTTATTAACTTATGATAACTATAGGAATTTTATCAATATATAATGGTAATCCCTTCCCTATTTTTTTAAGTAGAGGGATTTGTGCTTTTGGCATATATACCTAGTATGTGGGTCCATTCATTCACTGCTTATAACAATAGCCATTCAATATATAGCATCCATGAACTGGTGAGAGACAGAAAGTCATAATCATATGTGGGCTGAAATGGGGGTGCAGAGAGGACTATCTCTGCCTTCCCTATGACCTGTCTGCAGTGATCATATTTCTCAGATAATCAGTGGTCAGGGCATGAGAAAATCAGGCCACTGCTAATTGTATTGTAAAGATCTTGGAATGTTCTCCAAATTTCAAATAGTTATGCATGTAGATTATTTAAGAATAAAGTCTAAATTTACTAGGGATACCTTGCCTCAGTTATGGTGGCCCTAGGCATGCCTTTTCTCTCAGTTGTCTCACTGTATCTACAATATAAGAATAACAATAATTCCTTCTTGGTTCTTTTAAATAAGAACTCCTCTACTGGCACCAAATCAGCTAAAGCTGGTTGTGACTAATTGCCCCCCATGTGACTGACAACTAATTTTAGTGTAACATTGTTATAGTGCAGTCAAATGCAAGGTTGCCTCAATTTATTGAAGTAATTGGACTTAAACTGGAGCCATTCTGTATTGGACTGTATCAACCATCCCTATATAAATCGTATGTTTTATCATTCATTTAGGATGAGATCTGAAGAGCTGCTGAGCTAGTTTATGCTTAAATAAGTATAATCCACAGGACAATAAAATAACTGAAAAGCAGCTCTGGTTTTTAAGAATTCATAAGTTAAGTAACACAAGTGAGTTAATTTGCCAGTTCAGAACAGTGTACCCCTCCCCCTCCAAGACTGAATAGGAACATAGGATTCTTATCTCACCAATTTTCTGCCCCTAAGAATTTCCTCTCTGCTCTTATGAAGTGGATTATAATAGGCATTATACTTTTGCATCCTTCAGAAGCATTCTTTACAACACACCTCCCAATATAATTTGCCCATTCAGAGGACCAATACTCTGACAGCAGTAGTGATATAAGGCTGGTAGAGTCAGGATTAAAGGCCACTCAGCCCAACCAGGAAGACACAATCAAATCACTCATGAGAGATGGCCATCCAGCCTCAGTTTAAAAACTTCAAAGGAGGAGACTCCACCCTCTGGGGAAGCATATTCCACTGTTGAACAGCTCATCAGGAAGTTCTTTCTAATGTTTAGGTGAAATATATTTTCCTGTGCCTTGGATCCATTACTCCTTGTCCAAGTGTCTGGAGCAGCAGAAAACAAGTTTGCTTTCTCTTCAACATAATATCCCTACAAATATTGGAACATGGCTATCATATCACCCCTTAACCTTCTCTTCTCCAGACTAAATGTGCCTAGCTCCCTAAGCTGCTCCTCATAGGACATGGCATCCAGACTTTGTACCATTTTAGTCGCCCTTCTCTGGACCCATTCCAGCTTTAGTCGCCCTTCTCTGGACCCATTCCTTCTTGAATTGTAGTGCCTAGAACATTTTAAATCTTAGCTCAGTTGAAAGTTCTGTAGACATCCATGATGATTTCCTTAGATACCTCCAGTTTTTCCTCTTCATTGGAATTTTTTGAAATTGTGTCTTCAAGATCTCACTTCTAAGAAATTCCCATCCACCATGCACTCTCTTCTCTTTTAGTATTCTTAACTGTGAGATCACACCCAGTAGTTTCCTAAGTTTACTGAAAGTCTATAATGTGTGTCTGACTACACTTGGCATCCCCTTTCCACTTTATAACAAACTGCAGGAGAACATGGTCACTCCCACCTAAGAATCCTACCCCATTAACCAGGTCATCATTGTTGGTTAGGAGCAGATCTAAAATAGCTGATCCCCTTGTTGCCTTTTCCATGTTCTAGACCATGAAATTGCCTGCAAGGCAAGTAAGAAATTTGTTGGACCTTATGGTCTTTGCAGAGTTTGAATTCCAACAAATGTAGAATAACTGAAATCTCCCATTACTACCTCTCTCCTCTATGAAATTTTGGTCATTGGTTCCAGAAAGGAATCATCCAGCTCTTCAGTCTGCATTGGAGGTCTGCAATAGATCCCACACAGTGAGATGGTTGTTTCCTTCCCCCTTAATTTTTATCCAAATGCTCTCAACCTTGCTCCCAGGATTTAAGTCATGGAGCTGCTTACAGGTGTAACCACCTCTGAGATATAATGCTACTTCTCCTTCCCTAGTTGGTCTATTTCTCTGCAATAGGTTATTTATTTATTTATATTTATTTATTTATAATTAGTCTTGTATACCGCCCTTCCCCCGAAGGGCTCTGGACGGTGAACTCCTCAATTATTACATTCCAATCATGAGACTCATCCCCCCAGGTTTCAGTGATGCTGATTATATAGTTTGTTTTGCTGTGTTAAGAGTTTGAGTTCGTCTTGTTTATTTCCCATGCTCTGTGCATTAGTGTAGAGACATCTAAGACCATGGTTCATTCCTATTGGCTGCTTATTTAAGGTTTTTCCCCCTCTTACTGTTGGGTTCTGGAATTATTCACTCAGTTCTCTCTATAACCTCCTGGCTATTGTCTCGAGCACTTGATGAACTTCTGCCCTCTTGAATACTGTCTCCCTTCTCCACATAACTCAGTTTAAAGCCTTCCTGATCAGGTTTGTGAGTCTCTAGCAAAAATGTTCCTATTTACAGCTGTGAGGTGTAACCCATCCCTTGCCAGTAGTCCATCTTCATGAAACTGCAGACTATGGTCCAAGAAACTGGAACATTCCTGGCAGCATCACCTGAAAAGCCAGCTGTTCACCCCAACTATCCTTCTTTCCCTCCCTAGGCCATGTTCACTGAAAATAAATGTATGTTGAGACATTACTTTACTTATGGCTTCCCCAATCCATGTCACTGGCTTCTGCTTGTAGGTGGAAGAATGCTAAACGCTGGAGTCCACTTTCTCCCCAGACCTGCATGCTTGAGCCTCTGCAGCTGCTCAATAGAGAAGTAGGAGCAAGAATGGTGGAGGAGGAACAGCATCGCATGATACTGTAGGAATTTCCCCTATTTCTATAGTTTTTACTATCAAAATTGGAAGAAAACATCATGAAATACAATGATCATCATTTTGTAATGCCACTTCCAGGTAGGGTTGCCAACTCTGGAAATATCTGGAGAGTTGAGGGGTGGAGCCTAAGTATGTATGTATGTATGTATGTATGTATGTATGTATGTATGTATGTATGTATGTATGTATGTATGTATGTATTTATTTATTTATTTATTTATTTATTTATCAATCAAATTTAATATACCGCCCCATCCCCGAAGGGTTCTGGGTGGTGTACAGGTCAAAAAAGCACAATCAAATTAAAAATCCAGTTAAAACCATCAATTAACAACTCCAACCTGAACTCTAAAAAATCAGATGACAGTCATCAGTGGTAAAAACTCACCAGAGCAGTCAGACACAATTAATGTGTGCTCCAAGGATGGAATATGGAATGCAGGGAATGGCTCTCCAATGGCTGACCTTCCCAAAGGCCTGGCAAAACAACTTTGTCTTGTTGGCCCTGTGGAACTGTTCTAAATTCTGCAGGGCTCGGATGGTAGGGGGGAGAGTGTTCCACCATGTTGGGGCCTGGATGGTTGGGGGGAGAGTGTTCCACCAGGTCCCCCTCCCTCCCCTTCCTTGCATGCCATCCTTCCCTTTCCCTCCCTCCCCCTCCCCCCACTAGGGTTGGTGGACCATGTCCAGATGCCGGGCTCCCTCCCCGTTCCTCCCCTCCTTTGCATGCCACCCTCACTCACTCCCCTCCCCTCACTCCCCTTCCCTTGCATGCCACCCCTCCTTCCCCTCCCACTCCCCCCGCTAGGGTGGGTGGGTGGGTCATGCCCAGATGCCAGACCCCCTCTCCATCCCTCCCCTACCTTGCATGCCATCCTCACTCTCCCTCCCTCCCCTTCACTTGCATGTCACCCCTCCATCCCTCCCTCCCTCCCTCCCACCCTCCCTCCCACCCTCCCTCCCCTCTCCTCCCCTGCAAGAAAAGCAATCTGTT
>NC_059432.1:1271848-1296478 GCF_021028975.2 Sphaerodactylus townsendi | reverse complement strand
ACAAACACATGCCCAGTCATATATGTCCCGGTATTCAGTCATACACACACACACATATACAGACACATGCCCAGTCATATATATCCATGTATTCAGTCACACACACACATATATATATATATACAAACACATGCCCATGTCATAAATGTCCCGGTATTCAGTCACACACACACACACACACACACACACACACACACACGCCCAGTCATATATATCCATGTATTCAGTCATACGCACGCACACGAAAGAAAGAGGCGCGTGGGGTCGCCTGGAGATGAGCAGCGATTCCGGGAGATCTCCAGCCCCCGC
The DNA here is from genome assembly GCF_021028975.2 of Sphaerodactylus townsendi. Taxonomy (NCBI): domain Eukaryota; kingdom Metazoa; phylum Chordata; class Lepidosauria; order Squamata; family Sphaerodactylidae; genus Sphaerodactylus; species Sphaerodactylus townsendi. Next base: position 1,296,169 of record NC_059432.1, on the reverse strand, counting down.
CCAAGGAGGTTGGCAACCGGCCTGAGGCCATGGGCCCCTCCCCTCCCTGGGGCCCAGCCCCCTCCTCACCGAAGCGCTCCCAGTCGGCCGTGCCGAGGGCGTCCATGACCTCGTAAAAGCGACACATGACCGAGGCGGGCAGGTCGAGGAGGGAGCCGGAGGACGCGGGCCCGGCCATCCCCCGCGGCTACGACCGCTCCCTCCTCCCTCAGCCAACGCCGCCGCCGCCGCCCAGGCCAGGCCATAGGAGAGGCTGGACCAGAGGGCGGAGAAAAGGGCCACTTCCCCTTTAAACAGGGCCGGCGGCGGGGAAGGCCTCTGGCCCTGTCGACACGCCCCCTCCCCCGGCAAGGCTGCGCGCCGCCCACTTTGAGGGGGGGCCTCTGTAGAAAGCGCGTGCGCACGAAGCCTCGCCCCGCCCATTCGGCACGGCTCGCTTCCTGTCTCTGCGCAGGCGCGTCGCCTACCGGGATGCAGTTCTGGCTGCCTCAGGCTGGGAATGCAGGGCGCAGGCGCGCTAAGGCCTCTCTGCCTGGAAACCCCGGTGCCGGTCTTCGTGGCGCATGCCCAGATGGCGACTTATTTCTAGACGTCCCTCCCTCTTGGTTTGTTGATGATATCGAACGTTGCCAACTCCAGGTCGGGAAGCAGCTGGAGATTGTGGCGGTGCCGCCTAGGGAGGGGTGGGGTTTATGGAGCAGAGGGCTCTCCGCACAGTGTCATGCCATATAAAGATGGCGTTTTCTACAAGGGAATTGGTATCTTATGTCTGGAGGTCAGTTGTAATTCCTAGAGATCTCCAGGCCAAACCTGAAGGTTGGCAAACCTAATAGATAGCATTCCTCTGCCTTTTCCTCCTCCCTCCCTTTCTTTTACTTAAGTAAGTAGGGAAGTCAACTGAGTCCTGAGAAATTGCAGAGGAGAGCTGGTGCTGCAGCGAACATATGGAAAAGGCCACTAGACTCCTGTCACAATACCAGGACCAGGGGGCATACATTGAAAATGCTGGGGGGAAGAATTAGGACTAATAAAAGGAAACACTTCTTCACACAACGTGTGATTGGTGTTTGGAATATGCTGCCACAGGAGGTGGTGATGGCCACTCACCTGGATAGCTTTAAAAGGGGCTTGGACAGATTTATGGAGGAGAAGTCGATTTATGGCTACCAATCTTGATCCTCCTTGATCTGAGATTGCAAATGCCTTAACAGACCAGGTGCTCAGGAGCAGCAGCAGAAGGCCCTTGCTTTCACCTCCTGCCTGTGAGCTCCCCAAGGCACCTGGTGGGCCACTGCGAGTAGCAGAGAGCTGGACTAGATGGACTCTGGTCTGATCCAGCTGGCTTGTTCTTATGTTCTTAAGGCCATTGCTTTCACCTCCTGCCTGTGAGCTCCCCAAGGCACCTGGTGGGCCACTGCGAGTAGCAGAGAGCTGGACTAGATGGACTCTGGTCTGATCCAGCTGGCTTGTTCTTATGTTCTTATGTTTTGGTTTGAAGCTATTATTTCGCGTTATTATTTTCCGTGCACACATGGAAACCTGGTCTTCCCTTTCGGTTAGTATTTGACCTTTGGCTGTTGGCGGCTGATGATGCTGTGAGGTTGCCTGGTCACCCCGGCCACTGGCAGGAGATGAAAACGTAGTGTTGCCCAATCCAGGTTGGGAAACTCCTGGCGATTTGGGGATGGAGCCTGGGGAGGGCAGGGACCTCAGTGGGGTACGAGGCCTCAGAGACCACCCCCCAAAGCATCCATTTTCTCCAGGTGGATCTGTGTAGCCTCAACATGAGCCATAATTCCAGGGGATTCTCAGGTCCCGCCTGGAGGTTGGCATCCCTGGACCGCTCCATGATGCCTGCTGTGGCATGAACAGACTTTTCTATGGATCAAGACCCCACCTGGGGATTTGCCATAAGTCCATATCCAGGGGAGAGTGGGAGAATGTGACACCTGAGGCAGGTGTCTTCCTCTTGATTGCTTTGCTTGCTGTTTCAAGTCATGGCTTCTTTCCTCTGAGCCAAGCAGCACCCGGCTCCTCATTGGGCTCGGACCTTGCAGGGGCGGGGAAGGGGGAACTGTTTCTGGTGGATGGGGTGCTATGGGAGGGGATGAAGAGCCAGGTGTCAGCTAGGGACAGGACCTTTGCATTTCAGTTTCAGCATTGCTTGAGCGCAACCTGTTGGTTACCCTGATGCAAGAAACCGGACCCGAGTTTGGTTATTGGGAACAGCAGTGGCTACTGGTTAAGAGCAGGTTCGCTCTAATCTGGAGAACTGGGTTTGATTCCCAGCTCTGCCACTTGAGCTATGGAGGCTTATCTGGGGAACCAGATTAGCTTGTGCACTCCAACACGTGCCAGCTGGGTGACCTTGGGCGTGTCACAGCTCTTCGGAGCTCTCTCAGCCCCACTCACCTTACAGGGTGTTTGGTGTGGGGTGTGGGAGAGGGGGACGGAGATTGTAAGCTCCTTTGAGTCTCCTTACTGGGGGGAATATAAATCCAAACTCTTCTTCTCTTATACTGGGGAGAAGGTTGGCATCCATGACACTGTGCAAGAGGCGGCAGGGCTGCTAAACCGTGCAGTTCTGTTACCCATTAGAAGAAAGGGTTAAAAGTCGAACAAACGTGTGCATGACAGTGGAGATCCAATGGGCTTAGAATGGTGGGACTCTGCTTATGCTTGTGGCATATGCTATTGTGTACAATGCTACTTGGGAGTAAATGCCCTTAGGTTCACTTGGACTTGCTTCTAAAACAACTGCGACCGGGCAACACAAGAGCAGGGATCCATCAAGACATTTTCCTTGAATCAGCAACTTTTCCAGGTTTCCGACTGTCCTTCATCCTTGCTTTCTGCAGCTGAACCCAGACAGGATGATTACGCAAAGGGAAAGCTAAACTGTGCTGGGCAGTGGACCCGGTTTGTGGTTTTCACTCAGCCTCGCCATAGCAGTGCTGTCGCATCTTGTTGCGTGCTTACTGTTGTGCGTCTTGTGAATATAATCAGAGGTTGTTTAGGGAGACCAAATCCTAGCAAGTGTGCTTTCTTCTAAATCCAGTTTAGTTCCCCATTCACTGACAGCCTAGCCGTGCTTTCAAAATTAACACATTATGGCCTACTTATGGTTGCCAACTCCAGGTTAAAAATACCTGGAGATTTGCAGAAAGCATAACGAGGGATTTGGGGAGGAGACTTCAATGGGTTTTAATTTATAGAATCTACCCTCCAAAGTGGCCATTTTCGCAAAAAGAACTGATCGGTTTTAATCCCAGATCTCCTGTTCCCACCTGGAGATTGGCAACCTTAAGATCCAGGCAGGAATCACTCTGGATTCCATGTGATCTGGCATGGGGCATTACTACATTTCTACGAGGAACGGAAGTCTTCTGGCATAGGAGCAGGCAGAAGATAAATTATAGGCCCATGGTGGCGAACCTTTGGCACTCCAGATGTTATGGACTACAATTCCCATCAGCCCTTCCCAGCATGGCCAATTGGCCATGCTGGCAGGGGCCGATGGGAATTGTAGTCCATAACATCTGGAGTGCCAAAGGTTTGCCACCATAGCCCCACAAATGAAATGGCTCGATAAGCAAAATCACCAGGACATTTCTGGGTGGGCTTCCTGGGTGGGCAGGAATGGACTGAGGAAGCTGAGGGGGGCGCTGGGCTGCAGCCACCATAGCATGGTCCACGGAAGTGCTATTTAATCCAATATCCTTCTTCTCGCAGTGCCCTGTAAGGTGGCCAATCTCCTGAAAATTACCACTGATCCCCAGACTACAGAGATCGGTTGCCCTGGAGGGAATGGCTGCTTTGAAGGGTGGATTCCGTGGCATGCGTATCCTACCAAGCTCCCCTCCCCAAGTTCCTACCCTAGATCTCCAGGAATTTCTGAACCCAAGTTGGCAACAGTGGTGCCCCACCAGATTCTTGTGACTGGGGCAGAGCCGCCGAGCCATAGAAACCGCAACCGTCCTCTTGCACCTTCTGGGCTTGGACCAGTTTACAGCCTGCCCAACACACCTTTTGACGCAGGCAGACAGTCAAACTTTAAACTTCCCCCAATTATTTCCGGATGTGGAACCGTTTTCAAATTTGTCTACCAGGTTCTTTGGTTTCTACTAGGTTTGCCAGCTCCAGGTTGGGAATTACCTGGAGATTTCAGGGCTAGACAAGGTTTGGGGAGGGAAGGGGCTTCAATGGGGTATACTGCCAGACAGCCTGCCTTCTAAAGAGGTCATTTTCTCCAGGTGATCTCTCCCACCAGGAGATCAGGTAAAGTAGCAGATCTCCAGCCACCACCAGGAGTTGCCACCCACCCCCTACACCAGTGATGGCGAACCTTTTCGAGACTGAGTGCCCAAATTGCAAACCAAAACCCACTTATTTATCGCAAAGTGCCAATACGGCAATTTAACCTGAATACTGAGGTTTTAGTATAGAGAAAAACAGTTGGCTCCAAGGCGCGCATTACTCGGGAGTAAGCTTGGTGGTAGTCGGCGGCTTTGCTTTGAAGCAACTGGGCAACTCTTCCAATGGGTGAATCACAACCCTAGGAGGGTTTACTCAGAAGCAAGCCCCATTGCCAGCAACTGAGCTTACTCCCAGGTAAAGGATCACACTTTAGTTCTTTGCATGAAAATCAGTGGGGTTTAACAGCAGCTTAACAGGGTTATCTACACTGCTTCCCCAAAACTAGGTCTTAGGTTTAATGCTAATGGCATCGAGCCCAGCTGTTGGCCCAGGCCAGCCTAGCTGTGTGTGTGTGTGTGTGTGGGCAATTTCCCTCCCATGATGAACTCTGTTTGCAGCGTGCCCACAGAGAGGGGCTCTGAGTGCCACCTCTGGCACCCGTTGCCATGGAGATTACGCCATCACTGCCCTACACCCCACCCCTCACCTTCCCTTTGAAAATGTTATGTTTTAAAACACATCCCATTTCAGCAGGCAGCCAGTGAAATTAGAGCCAGTGTGTTTGCAGTGTATTGTATAGAGCAAGGGGTCCCAACTCTGGCTTCCAGATGTTCATGGACTACAATTTCCACCATCCATGCCTGAAAGGGGTTGATGGGAATTGTAGTCCATGAGCATCTGGCAGCATGAAGTTGAGACACCTCTGATAGAAACAACAAGCTACATCCTCAAGGTCCGAGGCAGAACTTCTACCATGAGAACCTCACAATGTGATCTCGGCCTTCTCACAAATGCTCAGCCTGGCCTACTTACTCCACAGTGCCGTTGTGTGATCCCGAGATGAAGGAGGGAAAGATGCTCTCCTGACTCCCAACTGGAGGGAAAAAAGCAGGAAATCAATACATAGAATTATTCATTTATTTCTTTATATTTATAAGCTGCCCTCCCCGAAGATCAAATGTAAGCTTATCAGCTAGCAGACATCTGTCCAAAGCCCTAACTTTTTCTTTAGTGGAATGACTTCTGATGTGAATGACGAAATGCACACAAAACAAGGTGATCTTGGAGCAGGGTCGATGCGCTTTCCATGTGGCGGGTTCACTGTTCCCATTTGTATAGGGCCAAAACACACACAGACAAGTGGAGGGATTCATGGGGAATCAACATAATTTTATTTATTATTTTTACTTAAAACATTTACTGAGGCCTTTTTTTTTTTTTACCTTATAGGAACTCAAAGGAGGCTTTCGGTGTAAATAATAACAAAATGCAATAGCACATAAAACCACAAGTTAAAAATCTGTAATTTAAAACTACTGCCAGGAGGCAGGAGGAGACTGATCAAATGCCCGTCGTGATCTAAACTGCTTTTTCCCTGTGCTTCCTACAGCAGATCTGCTTCTTGGCGGGCTGGCAGGAGGGTGGCTTCGCCAGGACCGATTTGGGAGTGGAGTAGGTGTCTGGACTATGCAAATCCACAGTGGGCTCGCCAGACCAGATGTCGGGGAAGAGGGGGTTACCTCAACTGCGCTTGCGTTCCTGTTAAGCACTCTCAAAGGGGTTGGATCCCCCCCCACACACACATATTTGACCCCCTTGGACTAAAGGCTCTGGCATTTTCCTGTTTTCCCTATTTGTAATTCCTATCAGCTGGGTCCCCACAATTTAAGAAAGCAGAAGCTATCTGAATGCGAGGCCAACCCAAGGTGCTTGCATCTTCGTTTTTCTGGGGAGATCCACGCGACCTTCCAGATGATCACTTCCAAGCGTTTTAACAAGCTGCAGCTCATAGCTGCAGCGGTGGCCTTTCCGTGCCCTGGTTGGCGCAGGCCAATTGTCTTAGTTGGCTGAATGCGGCGCAGAAGGTGGCCACAAGCTTCAGAAAACAAGTTACAAGATCCTAACATGTAGCAAACCAATATGTTGGGTGAGTAATTTGAAGAACTCAATTTTAACAGGAAATACCGGTTCAACCACAGGAGCTACTCCAAAGAGTGCCATTGGAGGGGTTGATAACTTGAGAGGAAAATGCCTTCAAGGTGCAGTCAGTTTATGGTGATCCCCATATATGGTTTTCTAGGCAAGATAGGGAATGGAGTGGGTTTTCACCTCCTCCTTCTGTGTTGAAGCCCTGAATGTCACCGATTTGTCTCCCATCCAATGCTAACCAGGGGGCATCCATTGAAAATGCTGGGGAAGAATTAGGACTAATAAAGAAACACTTCTTCATAGCGTGTGATTGGTGTTTGGAATATGCCGCCACAGGAGGTGGTGATGGCCACTCACCTGGATATTAGCTTTAAAAGGGGCTTGGACAGATTTATGGAGGAGAAGTCGATTTATGGCTGACCAATCTTGATCCTCTTTGATCTGAGATTGCAAATGCCTTAACAGTCCAGGTGCTTTCGGGAGCAACAGCCGCCATGAAGGCCATTGCTTTCACCTCCCTGCATAGCAAGTAGGCTCCCCAAGGCACCCTGGTGGGCGCACTCGCGAGTAGCAGAGAGAGCTGGACTAGATGGACTCTGGTCTGAGTCCAGCTGGCTTGTTCTTATGTTTCTTAACCACAGCCAATCCTGCTCAGGTTCTGAGAGGAGATCCGGCTAGCCAGGGCCATTCAGTTCCTATACCAACCCTAATCTTTTGCAAAAGTACTTTGATCTAGAAGTCCATCTAAATGTTACAGAGCTCTCAATAAAAGCTTGTATAAAAGATGGGTGGATTTATGGGCTATTGTTGTTACCAAATTGGAAATACAGCAATTCTTACCCTATTGTGCTTAACATCTCAGACATTTTACATCTTTGAGGATTCTGCCAGAAGCAAAGATGCTTTAAACTGAGACTACAACTTGCCACCATGAGGTTTATAAAATTAAGGGTGAGTCTAGAATGAGAGTGATTTAATGAAACAAGTGGGTCAGGACCAGGAAGGCTACGGATTTGTTAAGCTGTAATATCTGGTTTGCTAAACTTTAATATTACATTCAGTTGGGATGGCTAGCTCAATACCGGAGACAAATGTACACTGCCAGTTCAAGAGACACCATTTTGCTGAATTGCAGCATAATCCTGTTAATGGATAAGATTTCCCCTTGTGAAACAAGGAAAGCTTCCGAACAAGCGACAAGCACAAGATTGAGTTTATCAGAGTTGAGCATGCATGCCGCCGCCGCCAAAAAAAAAACAGACTATTGGAATAAGAACTTTTGAGTCGAGGAGGTTGTAAGAACAGCAGTATTACATACTGGATATAAAAGAAAAGTAGTCCTAATACTTTTTTTTAATACCATAAAAATAAGATTTATTCCGAGTGAGAGTAGGAATCTACATGTGAATTGAGCATTTTATGTTTTTTGGTAAGAAGAAAATATTTCTGTAAATGTTCTTTTTTGTTAAGTAATAAAATAATTAACATGAAAATAAAATACAAACATGCAAGAGGGGGACTCCCCTTTCCATAATTTCACAGCATCTACCCGCTGTTCTTTCCGTCCATGCCTCTGGTCTCTCAAGCACTGACACCTCTTACCTGAAGTGCTTTCCAGGGTTTGGGGGGGGGTCCCCAACATCCAACCCCCCGCTTTCTTTCCTGCTACTGCTACCCGTTCCCCCTTTTCCATCTTCCTGCCTCTATGGTGAAGTGGTTGTGCTTAGGAGTCTGGTCCTGGAGGGAACTGGGGTTGATTCCTCGCTCCTCCACATGAGTGGCAGACTAACCTGGTGAACCGAGGTTCGATTCCCCCACTCCCCCACGTGAAGCCATACTGGGTGATCTTGGTATAGTCACAGTTCTCCCACACCTGCCTCACAAGATGTCTGTTGTGGGCAGGGAGAGGAGTTTGTAATCTCTGCCTTGCACGTCTCTTACAGGAAAGGCGGGGTATAAATCCAAACTCTTTCTCTGTCTTATCTTATCACCTCCTACCCTGTTTCCCAGAATATAAGACATCCCTGGAAAAAACTAAGAGCGTAGTAGAGGTTTTGCTGAAGTCACTTGAAATATAAGAGGCATCCCCAAAAGTAAAGGTAGCGTAGCAAAGGATTTTTGTTTGGAAGCATGCCTGTGAACCAGAATACAGAAATATAAGACATCCCTGAAAATGAAGACATAGATTGCATCTTTGGGAACCAAAATTAATATAAAGACACTGTCTTATATTCTAATAGAAGACACTGTCTTATATTAGGGCAGTGATGGCGAACCTATAGCAAGCCTGGAGTGCCAGAGCTGGCCACCAGGGGCCACTCTCTGTGGGCACACACACACAGAGTTAAGATCATGTAGGGTGGAAAATCGCCCCCCCACAAACACACATCTAGGCTGGCCTGAACCACTGAGCATGATGTGCATGCATGCAGTGAGTAGTGGAAGGACTTGGCTGGCCCGGAGCCTGGGTGCCTGTGCTCCAGGGGGCGGCTGCCGGGGGGGGGTGGGTGTGCAGAGGAGGCAAAGAGATGCTAGAGAGCTGCACAGAAGCCCGGTCTTGCGCTTGTGGGACTTGCTGGAGAGCTACAGCAGGCTGGTCCCTGCTCGAGCGGGTGGGGTGGAGGAAGAGGGAGCCAACTGGTTTCTAAACTAAAACCTCAGCTTTCAGGTTAAATTGCGGGTTGGCACTGCGATAAATAAAGTGGGGTTTGGGTTTGCAATTTAGATTTTCCGGTCTCAAAAAGGTTCACCATCACTGTATGGGGAACCCACGGTAGCTGTGGCTGCTCTGACTTTTGAGGCGAGTTGGCTTTTCAAAACACCAAATGTGAGGCACCTGGACCCAAGGTGCCTTGCTTACATTTTGAAGTTTGCCTTTTTTTTTGTCTGCATATTTGTTGTTTACTTGCTGTGTTTTCCTGCAGTGAGATTTCCCCCCTTTCCGTAGCTGAATTTGCCCCCGCCCCCCGGGACAGGCTTTCTGATCCGCCTCCTAGATTTTTTTTTTTCTTGATGCTGGAAGTAGCGTGGAGTTCCTCTGTGAATGTCTCCCGAATGATCTATTTAAGAGGTGGATCCCCTCTTCAAAAAAATTGACCACTCTGGATTTACAAGAACTCCCCTTATTACAGGAACCCGTGGCTCATTTCCTGCACCATGTCTGTATTTTTTTTTTGTTGAAGAGCCATCCTTGTTTGAGGGATCTCAGGTTGTGAAAAACGGGACTCTTTGTTTGCATGATAGCACAGGACAAAGGGAGAAATATTGCCCAAGTAATAAGCAGCAGAAACCTGTGCTTGCATCCTGGCTTCAGTATCTTTTGGGGCATCCCAATGATGTCTGTTCCCCCCCACCCTCCGCTGCAATTCATTTTGCTTCCTTTTCTCACATCCAGCTAACAACACTCATACACTAAAACTTGTTCCTACATTCCCTTATTATGCACGTGAGGAAAACTTTCTTCCAGAAAAGGAAGTTCTTCAAACACACCAAAAGAAATCTCATTTTCAGAGATGAACTTTTCTTTCACGCGCCCCTTCTGCTTTCGTCCTGTTGGGCACATTGACTAGATACAGACTGAGCATTCAATACAGAAGGCAGGCTGAGGGCAAAGAATAGAAAGCATGGTTCAGTTAAACCAGGGTCCCCAAACTTTTTTTAAACAGGGGCCAGTTCACTGTATCCCTCAGACTGTTGGAGGCAGGACTAAAAAAAAAACTATGAACAAATTCCTATGCACAAATGATTGTAAAATGTTTGATTTCACTGCTTTCAGCCTTTCTGTCATGGTCTATTTTTTAGAACAGTGACAGCAACGTATGTCCCGTACAGGGTGGGTGCCAAGTATTGTGGGGGAGGCTGTGTAAGACCTTCCCCTGTAAAAAAAAAAAAAGCAGATCTTTCCCAATGAAGCATTCCATCTAACTTAGGATCAGGTATACTTCCTGGGTTCTTTCCTCTAACAGCCAGCGAGCGATTACGCCAGCCCTGGCTGATGCCAATAAGGGTAGTGGTGGAACAGAAAGCCTAGGAGAGCAACAACATGGAGTAGCCGAGAGGGAAGAGGTGGAGCAGAGGCGTTGCCACCCGCGATGTAGAGGTTTCCAACTCTGGAGTCCAGAAAATGCATGGAGATTTAGGGGGTGCCATCCATGCAACTGCAATCAACAAGCCGTTGGGGCGGTTCCTCCTCTCCCTCGAGCCCCACTGCACATGAATGGAGCCATTGCACTGCCACGCCTGGCCGGGCAGGATAAATGCCTTCAAGGGGGGCCACATTTTGGCCCCCGGGCCGTAGTTTGGGGACCCCTGAGTTAAACCTTTGAAAGGTGGGACACCTCAGACTGTCACTAGCTTTCAAAAGTGGTGGCTCCTCGTCAGTTCTAGGTCTTGCCACAGTAGAATGTGTCATTGTTGGTCTCCCGAGGGTCATTTTTCAGACGCGGGGAGGGGCGAGATTTGTGGGAGTTTCTTCAGCACCTTCCTTGGGAGGCTTTCTGAGGTAAGATCAGTCGAGGTAGGCACACTTCTCCCGCGTAATAACTTTCCCATGCGTGACTGATCTCTCCAGCTTCCTAAAGCCCCAGAGAGGTTACCAGCCACGTTTCAAAAGAATGCAGCAGACTCATGCAAGAAGTGCCACTGGACCCAGCAGGCCTTTGGCCAGAGCCCAGAAAGGAGAGGTCACCAGAATATTACCCTGCAGTCCCCGGCAAGATGTGCAGGGATACCTCTGAAGTCAAATTAAGTACACTTTTTAAAGCTGTGCGCACTCTGCAAGCCAGTGGCCTAAAGTGACGGTAAGGGTGTGCTCTCAAGCGAGAAAAAAAAATCCGTGATTATCAGTGAAAAGCTCAGATACCTGTCAGTGCTTCACATCTGGGGGGAAGAATTAGGACTAATAAAAGGAAACATTTCTTCCATAGCGTGTGATTAGTTGTTTGGAATATGGAGGTGGTGATGGCCCACTCACCTGGATAACTTTAAAAGGGGCTTGGACAGATGTATGGGGGAGGAAGTCAATCTGTGGCTACCAATCTTGATCCTCCTTGATCTAGAGACTGCAAAATGCCTTAGCAGACCAGCAGGTGCTCAGGAGCAGCAGCAGCAGGCCATTGCTTTCACCTCCCTGTGTGTGAGCTCCCAAAAGGCACCCTGGTGGGCCACTCGCGAGTATGCAGAGTGCTGGACTAGAATGGACTCTGGGTCAGATCCAGCAGGCTCTTTCTGATGTTCTCATTTCCATACAGTCAATTGCCTGACCTGCATGGCCCAGGCCAGCCTTAGGTCCGATTCCCCACTTACTAAATAGCACGTGATACTCCACGGGAAAACAACCAGGTTTGAAAGCGCCAGAACTCCCCCCACTGCGTTCTGGGCGATCATGGTTCTGGGCGCTCATTCTCCCCTTATCACGTGCTTTCCCAGACCTGGAGAAAGCAGGAAAAACTTTTCAAAACACACCGTGATCAATCTGGGACGGAAGGGCAGTGGGAGATGATCCCGAGGGGGTTGAATCTCCCGCCCTTGCGAGTGATGTGGGAGCCTCCCATCCAATCAGGAGGCACAGTGGACTTTCCGCGTGATCTGTAGCACTTAGCAGCTGCACTTAAAAATTTTTTTCGCATGGAGCTGAGAGATCCACGATCTAAATGAAGCAACATGGGGCTGGTTTGGGATGCTTCCTTCACTAGGTAAAAGGCAATACAAAAGTAGCACTAAACCTCATGTCGGCGTGGATATGGAGGGGACAAAAGCAGCATGGGAATGGGGCTTGCCCTTAATCGCCCGTTCCCGGATGAAGTGGTTCTCGCGCACTGCTGGAGTATAGCGATGGACCTGCAAAGGTTGAAAAGTAAAAAAAATTCCCACCCCAGCTGGCAACACAGCAGCCAATCAGGAAAGACCCCTGAAGCCGGATCGCCCCGACCAGATCCATGGACAGTCGGAGAAAGTTTTGTGTGGCTGCTCGCGTTCTTGCCCGAAACAGGGGCCGTTTAGGGGGCCACAAGCGCTGCAGTTAAGGGACCATGAAACCCGTGCTCAAAAGGTCCGATTCTTTCCAAACTGGTTTTGTATCTAGTTTAACTTTTCAGTGGGGAATCGACCTTCTATTGCCCAGCTTTCGGAGGATTCAACAAAGTTGGCCCTGGGGAGACCACCAACCAAGTCCGGTGTTACAGCTGAGGGTAGGCAATGGGGAACCACCGATGATCATCTCTCTTCCTGAAAACCTCGAGCGGTTTTGCATGAAGTCAGCTGCAACCTGACCACGTTTTTCCAGCCCCACCAGGGTGAGATGAGTGCAGCTGGGAAGCTCACCAGCTTGGCGAACTATCAAAGAGACTTCCCATCGGATACCTTTTCAAAGGGGAACCTGGATTTGAAGCAGCTGACGAGCAATTGACACCGTTTGGGCCTCCCCCACCCCTTCTTCCCTCCTCTGCATAGATCTATATAATTATAGACCCCTGATCATCTTAGCCTTGGATTTCCAAATGTGTTTTTTAAATTGATTATATTGTACTGTATTTTTTATTGTGCAACAATGTTGGGAAGCCACCCTGAGCTGGTGCGAGAGAAAGCTGCCCGGCTCCTTCAGGGGTGGGGGGGGGGTGTGTAATGGCTGTGTAATTGTCTGCAAATTGTAAGCGGCTGACATCTGTACATATGGTTTTCTTCTTTTTTTAACGATGCACGAACTCCAAAGAGGAAGGGACTTTCCACAGAGGAGAGGCGGAGCTTCGAGTATTTATCCCAGGACCATGCACTTCTCCCCAGGAGAAAGCCTGGGAAACGGATTTCTTCCAGCGCGGAACACGGAAAATGTCAATATATGCCCACTGGCTATTTAATGCATTGTAGCCGCAGTGATCATGTCTGTTCCCATTGTCTTGCCTGCCATCACGCCCTGGGACCAGTTTGAGAAGCTTACTGCTCTGGGCGAGGCCTGCTTGTGAAAACTTTTATGCCATTACCGCAAAGGGGACAAAAGAGATGTTGCATGTCAACAGAGTAGTTTTATGTGCCCGATTATGCTCCATTTTGCTCCCCCGCCCCAAATCGAAGATGGCATGTTTCTAAGAATGAAATATTTCCATTAGTAAGTTATCTAGAGCAGGGGTCTGCAACGGCTCTCAGATGTTAAATGGACTGCAATTCCCATCAGCCCCTGCTGATTGGCCATGTGACGGCAAGGGGCTGATGGGAATTGTAGTCCATGAACGTTTCTGGAAAACCGCCGATTGCAGCTGATCTAGAGACACTCTCTCTTTTTAAAAAATGGCCTTAGTCCCATTTTATAAGTCGGCGATGGCAGCTTTTTTCTCCAGGAAAAAACTGGCCAAAGGAACGAACGAATGTAAGCCACCACATTCATCAAAACTAAAGACATCCTCGATCCACAACACGGGGGAAAAATATTATATTTTTTTAATGGCAAGGCAGAGACATTCCACCTTCCGTAAAGAAAGGCTCAAACAAATCCTATAGGCTACAGAGGGTTTATAATTCAATGCTAGCACAGAATACAAGTACTTACCAACATGAGGGATGCAACTAGAGATACTGTGAAAGAATGCATGCTGAGTGCTGCGAGCTGGGACCTTAAGACAACCCCCACCCCCCATATTTTTAACATAAAAATATAATTTGTTTTAAATGACCCATTACATATATAAAAATGTGGTTGCCACAGTATCTGTTTTCAAAGAAGGAGGGTATTAAATCCCAGAATTGTTTGCTTCTTAACAACCAAAAAAAGAAGATAAGACCACCCATAGAAAATAAGAAGCTGTTTTCTTGTAAATTTATAAAGGCAGAGCACTTTTTATATAATAAATGGGATACAAGGGTGGGGTGGGGGTTGGTAGATTTTTTTTAAACATATACATATACATTCAGGGGGATTTTGTTATTTTTCTTACTGACAATTATACAAAATTTTCCTTTAATAAATTTCTTCTTTTTTTCCTTTTTTTTTTAAATATAGTCAGTGCTTTCCAGTCTTTTTTTTTTTTTTTGGCTGTACACAAAACCTACAAAAAAGAGCAATCCATTTTAGAAGTTTTATTAAACAATCTACTCCAAAGAGTTCTTAAAAGTAATTGTCCCAAAAAAACACATCAAAGCCAAATGAAAGCTGTGTCCCGAGGGGGAGCCAGAATTTGGGAGGGAGGGCGGGCGTGAACAATGAGCCTTTTAAAATTGATTTCAAGAAGAATCGGCAGAATCTGCTCCAATTTCTACTTCTGTCTGGTCCTGATACGACAGTGATGAAATCCTGACAGATTCTTGGACAAAATGTTATTTCGCTCAGACCGGGGGGATCAGCTGTAGGATGGGTCAGAAGTTCCCATCATTATGTATTTATGCATAGCAACTTCTTCACATTAAATTTTTTTTTAAATGTACATAAGACCTTTGTCAGAAACATAGACACTTCCTCTAATGGTGATGTCCATTCAACTTTCGGAATCTGGCAGAAAAATACCAGCATTCCCCTTTATTGCTCTTACAGGGTGGCGGGCCCATCTGTTTGCTGCCAAATGAGTGTTTGTGCCGAAGACATCCCCTGACCATCTGACGTTGCCTACTGAAGCCAAGATTGTTGGAAACAGAAACTATACAAGAAATACTCTAAATACACCACAGGCTCAGCAAAATCTCCCTTTTCTCTCTTTGACTGCCAACCCAGATAAAGCAAAAAAAAAAAGTATCTGATCCCTCCCTTTAAAAGATATATATACAGATGTTTAAAATACACTAAAAAAAAAAAATCAGAAGCGTTTGTGCCTGGAACAATTACTTTACAGAAAAGTTCTACAATACATACTTATAGACCATCCAAAGAGGAATACGCATAAAGGTTTTCACCCGACATTCTTTTTTTTCCCCTGGGGGAGGCAGGGGGTAGATTAAAACCCTACCACACAATGAGGAGTCTCTCAAACACCACAGTTTCTCAGAGAAAGAGACTAGCAGAAAAGGGGGTGGGAAACCCACAAAACCTTCCCCCCATCCCAAATCACTGTGTCTCTGGGATTTAGAAAACAAACTAAAAACATTTTAATAAGTCTGAAGGAGAAAAAGAAAAAACTGCCACCAGCTAAGAGAGGTTGTTGGCTACGGAGGATTAGGAGCTGTACAGGGTAGCAAGCACTCAGCATACATTTAATAACAGTCCCCTTTTCTAATATTTGGTCATACGTTGATCACTATGGAGTCGTGAAGCTGAAGGAAGTTGGATTGTTGTTATTGGCCAGTGTCATTTGATGGGAAGCCAGGGGAGAGGGGACAGACACTATCCTTACCCCCAATACAATAAAGAGGAGGAGAAGAGGAAGTTGCCAGAGTGGCGGGGGGTGGTTTGTTTTGTCTCACTCGAGGAAAACCAAAAAGGACAACGCTTCCAACTCATCCACTTACCCGTTCGATGCGAGGAGGCCATAGCTACTGAAACAAAGCACTGTTCGTCTGGATAGGACCCTGGAAAAGAAACTCCAGCTCAGCGGCCAGCCAGGTGACAGAGTAGGAAACTGTCTGTCCCCCCCCCCCCTCAATTAGGAAGATATGAAGTCAAATTCCTTCACCCTCCCAGAACTGCACCCGGTTTTGTGCTTTCGTCGAGGTTACCCATTTGCTTTTTTGGAAGAAGAGCAGAATTGAAGTTGCCTACCTCCCAAGCAGGTATTGCTGATTTCAGTAACTTGCAGGCAGGAAGCGGCAGAGAGCAACAAATATACCACCATCTGCAGCCCTCCATGCCAGAAGTGGTCCCATACGGGATGCTTGGCCCGAGGGGGCTGGCTATTCTGAATCAAAGCGATGGCAGAGGCCAAGCCCCTTTATGGATCTACCTTCCCGTTGTCAAATGCATCCCAGTCTCCCGAATCTGATGCTGCAGCTGGCAGAACCCTGATGCTACAAGCACCAACCCGAGGTTAGAAGTTTGCTATAAAAGTGTATTACTGGTGAAATTATACAACCCTTTGATACACTCATGCAAGCACAGGGGAAAGAGGCAGGCCGAATACGGCCACTACCTGTATATGGGACTGGATTAAAAATAGACTGTAAAAGACAGGATTTGGGCTGATCCGGGGAAAAGGTTTGATATGCAAGACAGACCTCTCGCATAGCCTCAACTCGAGAGCGTTGCCCTATCCTATTTCTCTGCAGTGCTACCTTGGCGTAAAAAAAAGACGGCTGACCTATATAGACTACACAGCGTCAAAAACAGGGAAGTGATGGTGGTGATGAGATCCAGGGTTGTGCTAAACCAGGGAGGAGGGAGGAGGAGGGAGGAGGAGAGGAGGAAAGAAGAAAGAGAGGGAAAGAAGAAGAAGAAGAGAGAAGTTTCTAGCCGGTAAAGGAGACACACTACAGCAGAAGCGCTGCCAATTTATACTGGCCAAGACACAAGGCACCACGATTAAAGAGGAACCACTGGACACAGACAGAAGCTCTAGAAAATGATGGAAGTGAACCAGAAAAGGGTAAAAAACATTATTTGCTCCTGTGAAAAGGAAGAGAGTGCGGCCCCATGAGAAAGGAGTGCCAAGCAAGGTCATTCCACTTAGGGAACCCAACAAGAGATTTTAAGTAAGCGAATAGCGTGAAGCCAAATTGTTCTTCGGAGCTTAGCTATTAAGTTCCAGAGTTAAAAATCACGCTGAAGTGGCAGCATGTATAATTAGAGCGATGTCCAGCTGGAAATGGAAGAGAGAGTCCTGGCTGAACCCTACTATTCCCCACCCTATATTCCCCCACCACTGCTTCACTATTCCGCATGATTAATTGCCTCCCCCCTTCCAAAAATGTGGAGCAGAACTGCCCAGGACCTAAAAAGAGAGCCGTTCAGCCAAGAAAAAGCAGGTTTGGTGGGTCACTTTTCCTGTTTTGTCCTATGATATCAAAAGCCCCCCCAAAGTGGTCAAGAAGCCGGTATCTGATAACTTCCCGACAGGCCGTTTACGTTCCTTATTTGTCAGTATTGATGTGGTAGTGAGTGTTACAAGCAGAAGAGTGGGGGAGGGGAGCAACCTTCATTTTATAATGCAATATACAGATATATAAAAGTATACAATTTTCCATGTCTACTTGTGGTGCCTTAAAAACACACAGCGCACACACACACAAAAAAGCAGAAATTAAATCCCCAAACAGAAAGAGAGAGTTAGGCCTAAAGGTTAAAACTCCTACACATTGTGGATAATAGTGAAACCAACAAGAAGTTTATTTTCACTTGACACAGGAAACATTGGGTGGTTCACAAGGCAAGAGCCCTCTACGCCCGACCTCTCGGACTCCATCCACTTTGAGTCTCCTGACAAGGCTGGAGCTGGGGAGGAAAGAGGATGGGAGGGCGAGGTGGAGCTTGCTTGAGGAGTCTCCTCTGCCTCCCTATGGCCTGTAAAGCAGACTGCCAAACATCTTTTGGACTGACTTAAGCCACAGGGAAGCGGTTAACTTCAACGGCAACATTCATACAACAGGGCGGGCCAGGTTTCATTTCATCTCCCGCTAGCTAGCCACTCCCTTTTCACAATACCAATCGATTTGATTCAGGATGAACTTCGATGTCTGCCCAGGGTGGGGGGAATGGGTGGGGGGGGGAACAAACTGACCAAGCCTGGAAACCCCAGTTGCCCAACAGCTGCGATATCGCGATATGAAACACGAGTAGGCATGTGAGGAAGTTGGTGGGGAAAAATGACTTGCGAGCAGGGGAGACAGCCACTGCTGCTGTGAGTTAGGGGATTTCTCTGACTGTATGTTTACGACTTCCAATCTGTTTGCAGGCATAGCTGTATCCTGAACACCTGCCAACCTCGGCTTCTCCCTTTTCAAAAAAATATACAGATTTGTATTGTCTGCCACTTTCGTTTAAGACTCCCCAAGTGACTTATGCGTATAGGAACTTAATCTCTCTGCTGCAACGCCGAGCACGAGGCACTACCCAAACCATGTGGTTGTCCCATGGGCGTAGGGTTTCCTTTTGTAACTGTGTTTTTCCTTCTTAGAGGGGCGGGGGGGATATCTCAGTTGTGGCTTTAAAGATTGCATCATTCTACCCACGCACGCGAGGAGAGAGAGAGGATGAATAGGAAAGGGTGTTTTTTTTTAAATCAAACAAGCAAAATCTAACTTATATTGGAGAAGTAGCTCTCCTGGGGAAGAGAGTGGCCTGGCAGAGAATTCACAAACTCCTGACATGAAGGAGAAGGAACCAATAATAGCTTTTCAAAGCGGCACAGCAGGGAGAATTCAGACCAATATGCAAGCTTCATCTGCCAGCGTTCCACAGACAGTTTCATTTTCTATCCCATTGTGCCCACGAGGTTAGAAAAAAACCTCCAAAACCAGGGATTGCCCACACTGGTTCTCTGTGACAAAGGGCAGAAAGGAAGGACAGAAAGGCAAACTGTCCCTCCGCTAGATAAAGTTTGTGCGCTTAAAACACACACAGGGGAGACAGGGGGAAAGCCCTTTGATTTGTTGCTAAGTACCCCAAAGCCATTCCACCACCACCACCACCGCCCCCGTCCCTCCTTTCTTTACATTTTTTTTCTGCCATGCTTCCCACAGCACCCTTCCCAGACTGTCCCCTTCCGGCCAAATGAAAACAACTCAGCTTCGAGACCGGTTTCCCTCGGGAGGTGCCCGCCCGAGGCTGGCGGCAACAGCAGATTCAGCTTCATCTGCCGCGCAGCCCAAAGGAGGCTCTGGTTTTCACCCAACAGGAAGTTAGAAACCTAGCCCAACTTACTGCAAATCCCTGGAGTTTGGCTATAGGCTAGATCGCTTTCCCCATCTTCTCCCTGGTTTTACCAGTCAAACCTATGACTTGAATTCTGCAGGGAATTTAATTCCCAGAGCACACATGGGCTCAATTTGTATCAGGACCGCAGCACAAAGTCTTCCCCTCCAAGATGTTTTCTTCCGACCCAAAATGGCCCCAGGGATGCCATTTTGGGGAACCCAGCAGGATGGAAATAATACAACAGTCTGTCACTGGCTTTCACAAAGCCTGCAATGAGACAAAGAGGGCTACAATGCCCATTTTGGGATGAGAAGGGGAACAGCATGGGAGGAGAGGCGTGAGCACTTTGCATGACAGCTTGTGCACCAGCGTCCCAATCTAAAGCAGGCCCCATTGATCCCAACACGGAGATGACAACAGGTCTGGACACACCCGACCTGGAAAAAAAATGTGAAACATGCAGTGACTTACAGGGGGGAGGGGAGAGAGAGAGAGAGAGAGAACAAAATTTGAGGGTCTTAACTGATGTGCCAGAACCCCAGGAAAAAAGGGGCACCCTGCCAGATGTTGCCATGAAGTCAAGCCTCCTTTATCAGTGGCACCCTCCCCACAAAGAGCGGGCTCCCATCGGAATATCCGGAGACCCTGTCGAAGCGCTCAACAACCAAAAGCAAAAAATCTGTTGATATACACAGAAGAAAATTGACTTCATTTACGCATCGGGGAATAGATGGGGGAAGCTGATTAGGTCCCCTCTACCTTTTAAAGATTACTTTTTTTTTTAAGGTAGGGGTGTTTTTTGTGTGTGTTAAGATTACATCTATTCCTTGCCAAGACTGCTAACTTGGACCCAGGAACCAGTATCCTAATATCGGGGCACACTTGCTGCTGTCGGGGAAGAAGAGTACAGACTCGCTCTGAGTGTCCAATCCCACTGTTTGTGCTGCATTCCGCTTGAATTCCTTGATGGGACGAGTGGAGGCGACAACCACCAGTAGGCGACCAGAGTCCCTCTCCCATTAAAGCTACTCTTCCGGCTGAGCCCCTCTTTCTCGAGGGAGGGCCGGAAAAAGGGTGCTCACTGGCCATGGAAGAGCTTGGTTCCAGCAAATGTCAGGAAGTCCCTTTGGAAATGGCCAGGATACCAGGTTTCTCAGTTCAGCCTCATCACAGTACCAATCCCAGCACAGGAGTTACAGGTAGCGTTTTACACACATTCCAGCTACCTTCCTGCCCCAGCAATAAGCTGGAGAGGTGAGCCAATATTCGGTCAAAGCCCCCTTCTCCCCGTCCCCCACAATGTATATACAGGCACACTCCCTTGTATGTCTTTCATGCCAAAGCCTCCCTGGTCCAGGTGGGCAAAGGCCTCCATTAGATGCATAAGCCGGTTCCCCTAAGCTAAACATCATCGACACGGACTGGAAGAACTTCTCCCTTTTAACTCTTAGCTTGCACGTAGCCGAGGTGCCCGCATGCATACCTTTGCATACCTACACACACAAACACACCGCCCGGCACACGCAAATTGCTTTAACGAAATCAAAGGCCCCTCTCCTTTCCAAGATCGCACAGGGAGGGAAGGCATTCTTCCAAAGCTGCCCCCCCTCCAATTGCCCCTAATGGCCTCTTAGCCAGCTTAGAACTGTCAGCTTGGGGGGGGAGAGGAGGTGCATTCCTAATTGCTGGTCACTGGCGGGGAGGCGGGGGAAATATCAACTTCAGGGGCCCGGGCGGTACCCCATCTCCTCTTTCTCAAAAGTGGACATGCATGCACACATCCCTACTAGAAAACTACAGAACTCCCAATTAAGACTGGGCGACTACATTACATGGCACTAGGGAGGTGGAGTGGGAGATACACCCGCCCCCAATCCCACTCCCTGATCTTTGTCCGTGGGGCCTCTGGTAACAGGGAGGACAAGCATGATCAGGGTGACAGGTCGGAGTTTGGAGTTGCCCCTCCGCTGCCAAAGAAAGCCGGCTTTTGTCAGTAGTATATGCAGCAAAGCCTGGCAGAAGGGGTAGGGGTAGGGGAGCAGCGGCAGCAGGAGAGGAGTGCCCCGTTCTGTAAAAAAAAAAGTGCAAAGTGGCTTTTAACCCTGGGAGGCATGTCTCTGCACCCCACACTGTGCTTGTCTGTATTAAAAAAAAAATGGGGGGAGGAGGGAACACAGGAAGAATCGTTTTGGGAGAAGCTTGACTGCTTGGAAGCAGGAGGCCACTGCAGAGAAAGAGGCGGGTGGGGGGGGGGATCCCTACCCGGCAGTTGCCTGGAGTTTCAACTGGGGGAGGTGTGGGGCTGGAGTGCCTGTCCCTCTGTTTGTTTCCTCTGGCTCTCAACTTGCTGCTTTCGCCCCCCTCACAGTGTAGCCCCGAGCTCGCTCTGAGACAAGCGTCCTGGTGTCCCTGGCCTGCGTCCCTGTTACGTAGGCGAGGACGCGGCTCTTGAGAAGGAGCGACTTACAGTGTCTTTAGCTTCGTGTTTGTAAAGGGTGCTGCCGTTGCCACTGGGCTGAGTCTTAGGGGGGGCTCCTTGGGGCAGCGATGCATTAAGCTTTCGGGAGCCTTTTTCTTCTTTGCAGCTCTTGCTGCTCAAGTCCCTGGGCTTCAGTGAGGGAGGCTCTTGCTGTCGCTTGGGGCTTTCTGGGGACTGAGCTGGGGGGGCTGCCTTGAGGCTCAGGAGGTGACTGATGGGGAGGATGCTGCTGATCTTTCTTGCCAAAGGGAGGAGGAAGGGGGCAGAGGAGTCGGCACAGTGTTGCCACTCCATGCCCCTTTGGGCTGCTCTCCTTGCTGCTTGGCGCCCCGGGCTTTTGGCAGCTATCCGCTGTCCGCGCCGAGGGCTCCAGCTTCGCCCGGTGTTGCTTTCGGAGGGGGCGGGACCCGGCTTGGAGCAACTCCCGAAATTGCTGATGGTCTCCGCGTGTCTGCGCTTCTTGATGGGCAACCGCGGTCTCCTGCAGAGGCGTGACCACCCGGCTCTTTGCGACTGTTTTCTTTTTGGCCTCAGCCACTGCTGCCAAGCGTCACAGTGCGTAGCTTGCGCCCCGTTTCTTGGGCACAGCCTGAGGGGCAGACTTCGGATTTCCGCTTGCGGCGGGCCGAACAACGCCTGGCTTGTGCCGAGGTGAGTGCGCCCGCCCGGTGCCCTCTGCGCTTTGCGCCCGCCGTGGAGGACTGCAAAGGCATCTTGATAATGCAACTTTCCCGGACTTTCTCCGTCACCCGCTTCACTTGGACTCCTTCCGAAAGCGGCTCCTTTGGCCTTCATGGAACCGCTCCCTTTTGGCCCGGCCCCGACCCGGCCTGTGCCAGATTTATTTTACCGTGGCTTTGGGTTTTGGGAGGCTTCTGCTCTCGCCCGAGAGGGACTCCAGCGTCCAGTTACTGTGAAATCAAAATCTCGTTAGGATCGAGAGAGGTGTCACCCACCTTCTCCAAAGTAGGCAATAAAAGCTACGACTTTGGAAGGCGGAAGGCTTTCCCCTGGGGGCTGTGATTACGAGGGGGATGGGAAGGGTTGGGTAGGGTAGAGGAAAAAAAAAATGAGGGAAGGGAGAGAAAAGAAAAATTATTTGTTTAATTAAAGAGCATTTACTAGCCACCTTTCCTCCTTATGGAGCTCAAGGTGGCTTACCAACATAGCTGAAATACCTACAATAAAAATACATTAAAAATACATATCCAAAATTAAAAATCACTACACAGAACTGCTGCTAAGCTTGACCAGAAGTGTGGTCCAAATAATAAAACTGTCTTCAGGAGCAGCCCTAAACGCATTTGAAATGAAAGGGCCAGAATTGTAGGGGCACTGCCACTGAAAAGTCCACTCTCTCCAGTACCCTGACCAGACCAGCTTGTTTGACCTTTGGGGTTGTCAGGAGGGCCTCTCCTATGAGTTTGATTCCTGGGCAGAAACATATGAGGAGAAGACAGTCCTTCAGATAATGCAGTCCCAAGGCATGTAGGACTTACAGGTCAAAGCCGACACCTTGACTTGGGCTTGGGGAGCAGATTATTAGCCAAGTGCAGTTGGTGTAGTATCCAGGTCATCACATGCTCCCAATAGCTGACCCGGATCCAACAGTCCTAGCTTCTTGGTATTCTGCCTTAGCTGGAGCAGTTGTTCTCACCTGTGAGCAGGGAAACCTAATTTATTGTAAATGTACATCTTCACCTCTCAAATGGGGAAATCAGTTATTATAAAGCATTTGATAGAACTTTTGGGAAGACTGATATAGTTACAGTCTCCATAGGAGCCCCCAGATGCAAAGATCTTCCTGTTAGGAGATTTTAATGTTTGATTAGGTCCAAATAATACTCAGTTAGAGGGGAAATACAAGATTCTTCCTAAAATTGTTGAGGAGGTTCTTGGTAGTCTCTCTCTGCAAAAGATTATCAAGGGTCCGTCCAGGCCAGAGGCATATGGGGGGAAAGGTAGGCGCCCCGAGGGACAAAGCGTCCTCCGAGCGCCACTCCACCATCAAGTGACCCCGCCCCTTCACATTTACATAACCCAGCCCCCTACTTGCCCCTGCTGCTGGCTCCTGCTTTCCTCAGGGGGACCTCAGATTCTCCCTTTAAATCCATGCAGAAGGAAGGGAGGGGACTTAAAAGGAGAATTTGGGGAAATTTGGGTGTGTGTTTGCTGTTAGAGGTGCAATTGCTAAACTAGCAGCACCAAAATTTCAAATTGTCTTTAGGAGACTCTCACAGTAATGATACCACTCAGGTTTAGTGAAGTTTGGTTCAGGGGGGGTCCAAAGTTATGGACCCTCAAAGGTGTAACCCCCATCACAAGTATTAGCTCTCATTTGGAAACAATGGGGGGGAATGGGGGCACTTTCCCTTTAGAGGAGTCCATAATTTTTTGAACTCCTGAAGGCAAAATCTCCACCAAACCTGGAGTAACATCATCAGGAGTCTCCCGAAAACTTCCTGAGAATTTTGGTGCTGCTAGCCTTGCAGGCCAAAAACTGAAAAAAAAAACCACTAAAAAATACAAAAAACCCCACAAATGAACCTGATTTTTTTTGCCAAAGGGGGCACCTGGGGACATTTGACTCCCTATGTCCCCATGGCACCTGGTCCAGGCTTCTACCAATTAAAACTAGCTTATATGACTGGCCTACATATTCTAAATGGCCCCATGTACAGTGACACCCCCCCCCCATGCTGACTTGTTTCCCTCTCTTATAGATCATTAAACG